>NW_027555625.1:364942737-365242737 GCF_003287225.1 Phascolarctos cinereus | reverse complement strand
ATCATCAGACAAAGAACCAAACTGGTCATACCCTTTAAGGGTATTTAAGGTAAGCCAGGAAATCTAAAGAAAGGCTCTTAGAATACATGAGGGGTCATGGACAAGAATGGCTCAAAAGGAATGCTCAAGGGAACATGGACAAAAAGTCATGAATGTGGTGGGATTTCAACTGTTGGAAAGAGCAACAACACTAATTAAATTATAAATTAATTAATATATTATTGATATATTGTTATACACATGGATAGTTATTCATTATAGGTAATTGTAAGCAAAAAATTGGAATTTTGAATGAAGCTACTTGAGCAAGATCATGCCAGGTTTGGTTTGTCAGAGAATTCAGTACTTTCTTTACTATGAAGTGCCATGGAGTGACACACT
This sequence comes from Phascolarctos cinereus, assembly GCF_003287225.1. Taxonomy (NCBI): domain Eukaryota; kingdom Metazoa; phylum Chordata; class Mammalia; order Diprotodontia; family Phascolarctidae; genus Phascolarctos; species Phascolarctos cinereus. The sequence continues at coordinate 365,242,356 of NW_027555625.1, read as the reverse complement.
CCAATTGACTGATTATATCCTAAGGGTATGACAATATACTAAATTTAAAACTTCTTTTATGGGTGTCAAGTGTCTCCTGGTGACAAAGACAAAACTAACCAAGGGCTTGGGGAGACACCCACACATTTTGCCTGCCTCATCCTACAGCTCACCAGCAACTTTGAGACTATGAGAAACCTGTAAGCAGAGTAAGCAGAGGACAGGTTAAATGCAGCATTATGGAGACAGAGAGTCCATAGGCCCAGGGTCATAGTGAAATGACACTGGGAAAGAAAGAAAAGAAAAGGGGATAAAAGGAAGTCCAAATTTGGATGTGACTTCTTACACACTTAAAATTATTCTGGGTGATACAGAGAGCAGAATGAAGACAAATATGAGTAGAAAGAGTTGGTTGAAAATAAATAAATATCTGTATCTATATATCTGCATATATTACTTCAAAATGTGTGAAAATTTAAGGGGCTGTTTGAGGGGTGTTGAGATTCTGAGAATGGTTGTGTTTGGCATGGTTTTGATGAACATTATTAGAAATACTGCAGATGGGTTCTTATATTTCAGGGAGAGGAAGAAGAAGAATGTATTATAGTCCCCACAGAATGCCAAGATTCTATAATTCTAACATTTTTAATGAAGAGAGCAGACCTTTTTCTGCCTGGATAGTAAGAATCCTGTTTGACTAGAAGGGGATGAAATCAATTCAGTCCTATAAATGTGATAACATATGACAATTATGATGGAAGATTTGTGGGTTTTTTTTTCTGGTCAGAAAAGCAAACATTAAGACACTGATGACTGTCAAAAAGATGCACAATATTAGAACTGTGTCTAGGAATTTTGTACCTATAGCTTTGCCTGAAAAATTATTATTAATGATCATAAACAAAAAACAAAATGAACAACAACAACAAAAACCCAGATCCTTACCCCTGCCTGTGCAAGAATGGATTTCTCTTTCTCATTGTTTGATTCAATTTGATGTTGGTGATCACCTCCTTAGATAAATGAGACTGATTGAAATGTATGGGCCACTAAACCCTGCTGACCCATAATTGTTACCTTCATGTAGCTTACAAAGGCTCATTCATTTTATCCATTCCAAATACCCTCATAAAACATCTACTATACTTAGTGTAAAAAGATTCTCCAGGTAAGCTAGTAGGTATCTCTAAGTGGTCTCAAAGGTTCTCAAGGTTTCCCACATGTGCTTTCTGAGCAGTGTTGTCAAGATTTAGCTATCAGTGTTCTCCAGGATGCCCATGAACAATTTCCTAGTACTCAATAAAGTTCCTCCAAGCAACCTATGAACTAGTCCAATGTTCAAGTCAGGAAAAAATGTTTGATTATGCATTTGTGGATTTTACTATATTTTTTCCAATGCAGAATTACATGTCTAGGAAAAAATCACATTAAGTTAACATTTTAAAAATATTTTCTACCATAGTGATTATTGGCCTTGACTGAAGTACCATAATATGGTATGTGTTTTTGTTATTTTAGGTTATTGTGCCAAAATGAACTGCAATCAGTGGCCCATAGGGGCCTCAATGCCACTAAAGAAAATAGGAGGCTAAATGCATGAAGAAACTTCATGTTAGACTGCAGCTATCTCCCAGCTGGCCTGCAAACCATGAGTAATATACCCCAGCCTTTTCTTTTGTATTTTAGACAAAGCCAACACTGTGCCAAGGGCTTGTGTTTTTCTCTTTCCTGTCTGGCACATCACAAGCAAGTCTGGGGCCAGTGTCACTGCCCATTCTTGGCCAAAACATCAAACAAAGCATGCAGGGCTCCCTCTGCACCTTGGGGAAAACCCATAGCCTCCATGCAAAAGGTACACATCGAGTAGTGGCAGTGTAATTAGGCTTCTCAAAGAAACTCAGGGATGTGTCCCGTCTAAGCTGGCAGATGATATGTCAGAGCTTCATCAAGTGAAAAATGCAGAATTCTTTTCCTTTAAAAAAATTATTGAAGTGCTGGGGGTTCAGTTCTCAAGTTTCAGAGATATTTCTAACTTGAAATTGATGAGGTGGGAAGTTACATCTTTAAGAAAAGAAAAACTCACTTGGTATAATTTTAGAAAGTATGTACGTTTGCCAAGGTGAAGTATGCTGGGGGCTACTGTCTTTATAAAGTAAGGTGAATGCATATGTGTGTGTGTGAATACGTGTGTGCATATTCATGTCCATGTGTATGGAGGCGACAAGCACAAACACTGCACATGTATGTAGAAGCACTCAGAGATATGAATGCGAAACAAACAGCAACATTTGAAAGTGAAAATAATTGAATTTTAACGTTGTTTTGGTACCAACAGACGCTGTTTATCTGTGGGAAAAACACCACCACCACCACAAGAGCTTGATTGTATCGGAACATCTAGGGACATTGCATTTTCTGAGGGAACAAATAGGAAAAGTTCCTCCTGTCCAGATACTTCTGAGTTGTTGCAATCCCAAGGATTGGTCGTTTCAATATTTACAGAGAAACTATTTATACTTTGAAACTACAAATAGGTTCCTGGGAATTTCTTTCTGTGCTAAATCAGTAAATTGGTGGGAGAAAAGCGATGATATCCTACATGCAAGTGTTCCTATGCCACTTGCCATTAGCTGGGTGAATTTCCAGTTAATATTTGGCCAGATATGAGCAGTATACCTACCAAACACTTGTTAAACAATAATCAGTCAACTACTGTCACCATCTTTTACTATTTTTTTTGTTCCCCATACATATTTCTGGATCCTCATTAATATGAAATTCCTGAATGCAGTCAATAACAAAGCATGGAAAAGTTTTCTGTACACATTCATTCACTATCTTTAGCCCTTTCCACTAAACCAATACAAGATTATCACATCCTTCATTTGTAATATCTTATGTCATACAATGCAGTTTAAGACAATGCAAAGAATATTGGCTTATGGAGTAAAAAGACCTGTGTTCACATCCCATCTCTAACTTTTAAATCTGTGTGACTTTGGACAAATTACAAATATCTGGCTGATAGTTATAGTGGCCTGCAAGCTCAATATTGTTTTCAAAAAAGTGATGTGGCAGCTAAAAAAGCTGACATAGGGTCTAGTTCATAGATGAAGAGCTGCAAGGAACTTCAGAAAGCCATTTGTTCCAAATTCTTATTATAAAGATGAAGCATAAAGTGGCTAGAAATTTACAGTCAAAGAATTCTGTACTTCCACAGTCTATGCAGACACATGAAACTGACCATGTCCATTAAAAATTCAACGTGTTTATTTTATATGCGTTTATAATCTGTTCTATCATCTAATGAACAGTAGCAATAGAGAGAAAAGAAAGAAGGAAGGAAAGAAGGAAGGAAGGAAAATGGAAGGAGGGTAGAGGGAGGGAGAAAGGAAGGAAAGAAGGGCAAGAGGGAAGAAGGGAGGGAGAGAAAGTGGGAGAGAGGAAGAAAGGAAGGAAGGAAGAGGGGAGAGAGGGAAGGAAGAAAAATGAGAGGAAAAAAGAAGGGAAGAAAGAAATAAAGGAAAAAAAAGAAAAAAGAAAGCCCTAATCATCAACCTGCACAGTACACAAAAGAGAAAAAAAATCCCATATTGGCCATGCCTGAAAATAACTCTTTCTGCATTTTCAGGTTGTTCACTTCTCTGGCAGGAGGTGATTGGCATGTTACACTTTCTGTCTTCTGGGTTCCTGGTTTATCAATTGGTTGATCAGAATTTTAAAGTTTTTCAAAGTCATCATAATATTATGCTTAAATTGATCATGGAGATTTTCCCACTTTCCCCTGAAACTGTCCATTTCCTTCATTTCATAATACATGACAACATTCCATTTCATTCATATGCCGTAATCTGTTAAGCCCTTCCCCAATAGAACCACCCTTTTATTTGCAATTGTTGGCTACCAGGAAAAGAGCTACTATAAATACTATTTTTAATATATAGAAATATGTAAAAACATTTCTTTGATCTCTTTGAGAAGTCCATCTCTCAGGAAGTTTCACTGGTTGCCCCCCCCCCCCACTGTGGATTTCATTTCTGTCTTGTATCTACCTCCTGCTTTCCCTGGCTTCTTTCAAGTCACAGCTAAAAACGCCTTCTGCAAGAAACCTTCCTCAGTTCCTCTTATTGTTGATACATTTATTCTGTTGAATATTTCCTATTTATTATGCTTGTTTGTACATATTATTATATTATTATTATTATTATTATTATTATTATTATTATTATTATTATTATTATTATTTTGGTGAGGCAATGGGGTTAAGTAACTTGCCCAGAATCACACAGCTAGTGAGTATTATGTGTCTGAGGCCAAATTTTAACTCAAGTCCTCTTGACTCCAGGGCTGGTGCTCTTTCCATTGCATCACCTAGCTGTCCCTGTACATGTTTATTTGAATGTTGTTTCTTCTATTAGACTGTGAGCTCCTTTAGAGCTGGGACCCTCTTTCTTGTGGCACATAACAGCTATTTAATAAACACTTATTGACTGTGGACTTATTGATGGTATAATTGGGTAAAAAGGCACATGAAATTTGGAAACTTTTTGGCCACATATCCACAAGGCTTTCCAGAATATTTAGATCATTCTTAGTGCCACCAATAGTGCCCTAGTGTGTCTGTTTTCCTACAGCTCATACAACATCACCACCTATCATTTTCCCCTTTCCCGTCTTTGTCATTTTGATGGGTTTGACGTAGAGCCATAAAATTACTTTAATTTGTATTTCCCTAATTATTAGTGATATAGACCATTTTTTCACATGATTATTAATTGCTGAAATTTCTTCCTTTAAAAACTTCTCTCATATCATTTGATCATTTATCAAGTAATTGCTTTTAGTTTTTTTTTTTAATTTTCAAATCAGTTTTTTCTATATCTTTGCTATGAGACATTTATTTGAGAAATTTGCTGAAAAGAATTCTGATTTGCCTGTTTTCTTTTCTAATTTTAACTACATTAGATTAATTGTATATTTGCATAAAATTTTTAAAATTGTATAAAATCAAAATTGTCCATTTTGTCTTGTTCTCTATCACATATTTAGTCATTAATTCTTCCCTAACAATGGATCTGACAGGCAATTTCTTTCTTGCTCTTCTAATTGGTTTATGATGTGACTTTTTTATGTCAACAAAATCATATATCCATTTGGAACTTATCTTGATATAATTTACCACATTTTTTTTTTTTGCTAAAAGGAAGCCATGAACATCTCCTGGTGCTGGTGGTATGAATGGAATACCTCTACCCCAATCTTTTGTACTCTTAGGATCTCTTCAGAAGGAAGATGGTAAAGGTAAATGGGAAAAAAATGACAAAAGTACTAATTTCTTTATGAAAGTATCTTTTAATTCCAGACTGATGAAGTAATTCTATCTTCCCAAGAGTTCAAATCAAACAACAAATATAAGGGGCAGACATGGTGACCAACTGATACTGCACAATATACTTAATGCTTCGCTCTTAACCTCTATAGGCACTTGAAAGAAAAAGTCATGAATTCTAGTTTATTTCTCTAAGAACTACACAATTTTCAAATAAAACTTAATTACCTAGAAACTCATCTAGTGGATTTGAGAACCCCTTCCCCTAATCAGGATACTTTAAAAGACTGTTGGTAAAGTATATTCTTCTCCTTTTTTTCAGAGAGGCAGTGGACAAGAGACAAAACTTGCAATATGCATTCTTTGACTTAGGCAATGTGTTTATGCTTTGTTGGATTTCACAGATTTGGTACAATGGAGAGATTCTATTCCAAAAAGATAAGAAGTGGTAAGTTAGTGGGCAGAGACAAATACATTTGTTTTGAAAGAGCATCAATAAAACTAATTTTAAATGTGTGGAAAAAGTATAGAAAAGGGTACAAAGCAGTTTTATGACCAGCTTGTTACCACAGATTTCATGTATGTATGTATATGCACATATATATGTATACATACATACATACATACATACATACATACATACATACATTCCATTTGTGGGTATTTATGTGTGTGTGTATATATATATATATATATACACACATATGTATATATACACATACATATATGTGCACATATATGTATACATACATACACATATACATATACAGGTGTGTGTGTGTGTGTGTGTGTGTGTGTGTGTGTGTGTGTGTGTGTGTGTGTGTAAAATTCACAGTCCAATACATGTATTAGGAAACTAGGGCAAAGTTTAGTTACCTGGAGAAGTTCATAATTGTTGTACATCAGTTTCACGATGACATGCTTACATGGGCTCTGGGTAACGGACAATGCTTTTAAACTTTCTAATCACCAATGCAGTTAAACAGAGCTGTGTGCTTTTTGTCATGCTTTTTAGAATGCTATTTTCTGCACTATTGTCAGACACTGTCAATGAGGACAAAAATAGCATCCAGACCACATTGATGGTAAATTATTCAATTTGAAAAGGCTGCAAGCCAAGAATAAAGTAGAGGGAGAGTTGGTATATGACTTTTTGTTCGCAGATGATTGTGCACTCAGTGCAGCCTCTCTGGCTGAGATACAACAAAGTTTGCATCTATTCTCTCCTGCTTGTGCTAACAATTAACAACAAGAAAGCAAAGGTTCTCCACCAGCCAGCACAACACCATCCATATATGGAGCCACCAATTAGAGCAAATGAAGAAATTTTGAATGCCATGGATAAGTTCAATTAGTTGGCAATATACTTTCTGGGGATGTACACGTAGATGAAAAGGTTGATCCATGCATTTCCATAGGTAGCTCAGTGTTTGGGAGTTTCTGAAGGAAAATGTGGGAGAGAAGAGGTAAATTTGACCATTTACCAAACTGAAGGTCTAGTGAGCCATTGTGTGGACCTCATTGTTGTATGCCTGTAAAACCTGGACAGTATACCAGCACCATGCCAGGAAACTGGATTGCTTCCTTTTGAATTGTCTTAGGAAGATTCTGAAGATCACCTGGCAAGATAAGGTACCAGACAATGAAGTCCTTTCTTGAGCTGATCTGCCAAGCATTCTAACTCTACTCCAGAGAGTACAACTTCAATGGGTTGGCCATATTGTTTGAATGCCAAATATATATTTGTTTAAAAGACTATTTTGTGGATAACTCACACAATGCAATTGCTCACATGGAAGGACAGAAGTGATAGAAGGACACTCTCATGGTCTCTCTGAAGATTTTTGGAATCAATTATGAGACACAGGACACATTGGCACGGGACCACCCAGCACAGCATGTTTGCGTCAAAGAAGGTTTTGTGTCCTCTGAATAAAGCAGAATTGTAGTAGCTCAAAAGAAATGTAAGATGCACAAATTTAAAGACATTCCCACTTCACATGTTTATATGGACTATTTGTGCCAAACCTGTGGTGGAAACTTCCAAGCTCATACTGGTCTGATCATCCACAGTTGGACACACTGTACCTTTATCACAATGCAGTGATGTTACTTTTGTCCTCTTCAAGAATGAAAGATAAGAAGTAATATACATATGTATGTACATATACATACATACAAACATTGTCTGTATGTCACAGATCACACAAATTAGTTGCTTATATGTACCTCTTCTTATGTTTAAAAAAATTTGTTGATGATTAAGTTCCAAATATATATATATACATGTATATGTATATATGTATATTTATATGTGTGTGTAGACATACACACATATGTGAAGAAAAAGTGGCAAGGAATTTTTAACATAAAGCAGGAACTTCTTCAAGTGTTAACATTCACTGTTGTGTTTGATTAGAATTTGTTGTAGTCATTGTGTGTCATGTTCAGCTGGGGACTAGGAAAAATTGCTATTCAAGTCAGGATGATTTGGGTTTAAATTCTACCTGTGATACTTATCATTTACATGGCTAGTTATTTAACCCATTTAAGCACAGGTCTTCAAGTGTATAAATGAGAATTATGTTACCCACAGCACTTGTGGTGAAGAAAGTGTACATATTGGACTTTGCAAAACTAATCATTATATAAAAAAAAAGACATGCCATTCCTCCCACACATCTCTGAATGCTTCATATTCTTTAATCCAGTAATATTCCATTACATTTATATACCGTTCTTTTTTGGCCATTGGGCACGTCTTTTGTCTCTACCATTTTGTTATAATAAATTATGCTGTTAGCTCAACATTTTTGCACATATGAATCATTTTCGGCACTTAGTAATCTCCTTGGAAAGTTGTCTGAGTAGTAGAATCTTTACATTAAAGTGTAGAAAAATTTTGTAGATTTTCTTGCATAATTTCAAATTATTTTTCAGAATGATTGAATTAATTTATACTATCTACCAGCAGGGAAATCAAGTGCTTATTTTTCCATAGCCACTCTAGCAACAACATTTCCCATCTTTTAGCATTTTCATTAATTTTATGTTTGATAAGTAGTTACAGGCACTTTGATTTTAATTTCTCTGATTATTGGTGATTTAAAAGTATTTTTAAGGAAATCTTTGGCAATTTATTAGGTAGTACAGGTAGACAGAGCACTGGGTCTATATTTAGGAAGACCTAAGTTTAAAAGTGGCTTGGTGCACTTACTAGCTCTGTGACCCTAACAAATTACTTAAGGTCTGTTTGTCTTGGTTTCCCTTACTTTTAAAATCAGGATAATAATACTATCTACCTCCTATGGTTGTTGTGAATGTCATATGAGATAACAATTATAAAGCAGTTACGGAACACCCGGAAAATAGTAAGCACTATATAAATGTTAATTATTATTATCAATACATATTTATATCAATTTTATACAGATTTTGAATGAATGTCAGATATTTTTGAAAATATTTCCCAGTCTTCTGATTCTGGGTGGAAGAATATTTTATTTCCACAATAGCTTTTTAAAATCATGTAATTGAGATTTTTTGGTTTTGTTATCTTAACATTATTTCTATCAATTTCCTGGTTAAAATATTTTCCTTAAGTATAGCTATAAAAATATGAGCTACTTAACTTCAATTTTTTTTTCATGCTATGACAGTAATGGATGATTCCCAGTAGAAAGGCAAAAATGACCGAAAAAGGGAAATAGCAGTTATTGGAGGAGATGCTACAGCACAGAACAGCACAGCACATTAGCAGCACACTCACACTAATGTACTGGTCGTTCATATGTAAATATTTAACTTCCTTAAACTTAAGCTTAACACCTTCTATGAAACATATAATCTTAGGTTTGACTTGACCAATACCACACACCCAGTATGTGTTAGGACAGGATTTTTACATTGAAAACAATAGGCGCTCATGAAATCCTTGTTATTTATTTGAATTACATGAACCTAAATCTTCTTACTTGCCCTCAACTTTATAGTCATAGGTGATGTACAAACATGTAAGTCACATTCTGCATTTTGGTTTATCACTTCTCTATAAACAGGTAAGTACTATAATTTATCATTATTCCAAAGGAATTATGATTGATCAGAGTGCCTAAGTCTTTTAGAATCATTTCTTGAGAATCATAATTCTGAATTTCTTTACATAATAAATGGATCAATTCACAGTTCCACCAATAGTATGTCTCTTTTTCCTCAGTCCTCCCTCTTTTGACATTGTGTCAACCTGATTGGTAAGATGTAGAATCTTGGAGTTGGTTTAACTTGCATTTCTCAAATTATTAATGATTTGGATCATTTTTATACGGTTGTTGATTGCTTATAGTTCTTTATCTTGTTTGGTGATAAACTCTTACCCTATCCCTAGATTGAAAAGGTAATTTCTTCCTTACTCCTCTCATTTGTTTATGATGTCATCTTTTATTTCTAAACCATCTATCCCTTTAGAGTTTATCTTGATAAATGGTAGTCTATTCTTATATTATTTTCCCAAACATTTTCAAATTTTCCCAGAAGGTTTTATTGAATAGGATTAAAGAATACTCTGATAACTTTCTTCATTTGCTTCCCAGTATTTCATATACCATCTATTCTATTGATCAACATTTCTATTTTTAATCAATATAGAATCATTTGGATTATTGCTTCTTTGTAGTATAATTTTAGACATTTTCCAAATATTTGTGAATAATTTGTAAAATGTTGACATTAATTGTTCTATGAATTTTTAAAAAATTACTTCTACTTGGTTTATATTTTTCTTGCTTTTTTTTCCTTGGAGAGTTCTTTTCTGGATTTTTCACTTTCTTCTTCTGAAATTACATTGCATAAATTCTTCAGTTTTTATTCTGCAAACTTGTGTATTTCATATTTCCATGAATTTTCATCATTTTTTAAATTATCATTTTAATGGAGAATTTTTTAATTGTTGTTCAGTAGTTTTAGTTTTGTCAGACTCTTCATGACCTCATTTGAGGTTTTCTTAGCAAAGATACTACAGTGGTATGCCATTTCCTTCTCTAGCTCATTTTACAGATGAGGAAACTGAGGCATACAAAGTTAAATGTCTTGTCCAGGGTCAGTAAGTGTCTGAAGCTGGATCTGGACTCAGGTTTTCCTGACTCCAGGCTCAATGCTCTATCAACTGTACCACTTTCCCCACAATTAGAAACATAGTTTCTAATAATTTCATTTTCATTCATCATTTATTGTGAGGTTTTTTTTGATTTTTAATATTGGAAATTTATATTTGTACTTTTAAAAATTTTTGTCTTTGTCTTTCCAAAGCTAGATCTTGATTTTGTTCTTTCAATATTTTTTTTCAGTTTTGTTTATATTTTCTTTGATTTTCAGTATTTCAATTTTTGTCCTTGATTGAGGTGTCTTCTATTTTTTTAGCTTTATGCTCATTTTGTTGAATACATTTTCTCTTTTGTTGATGAAAATATTTAAAGATTTAAACATTCTCTGATAGAGTCAATTGAGGTAAGAAAAGTATGATGTTTCATTAAAGCTCACCATATTTTTGGTATGATTTGCTCTTGACCCACCAATTCTTTAGAATTGAATTATTTAGTTTCAATTTAAGTTTTATTGATTTTATTCTTTGCTTCTTTATGGCTAATAAAGTATGAGCTTAGTATTTATGTTTTCTGCTGCTCTTAATGTAGTTATTATGCCCTGGCACATAGACCATCTTTTTAATGGTTCTGTGAACAGCTTACAAATATTTCTATTCCATTCTTTTCTATGCACTAATTACCAGGGAAAAATCCTTTCTAACTTTTTAAAACTTCTTTTCATGTCCTCAATTCCTTTCTTATTTATCCTTTTTCTAGTTTTGTCTAGATTCAAAAGGCTTACATTAATACCCTTGCTATTATAGTATTACTGTCTATCTCTCTATGAATTTGAGGAACTTTCTCTTCAAGAACTTAGATGCTATGCCATTAGTTGCACATATAGGTATACCTTTTTTTATTTTGTGTTTCGCTTTTAAGCATACTGTAGTTTCTCTGCATATCCTTTTTTTTTTTTTATTATCAGTGTCTTTTTTTACCCTTGCCTTGTCTGAGATCATGATTGCCATCCCTGCTTTTTAATTTGCCTGAAGCATAATCAATTCTGCTACAGCCCCTCAGGTGAACTTTATATGAATCTTTGTGTTACAAGTGTGTTTCTTATAAACAATATTTTGTTGATTCTGCTTTATAATCCATTATGCCATCCTTGTTCATTTATGGGTTTATTCATTCACATTCATAGTTACGTTTGTTAATTGTATATTTCCTTCCATTACAACATGCTATATAGTTACATAGTTTCTTCTTTCGTTCCTGCCCCAACCTGTTTTCAAAGAAGAAGAAGAAGAGTTTGGAGAAAGAGCAGATAGCTAACTATATCTTTTCCTATATCTTTGTCTTTCTCTTCAGCAAGCCTCAACTCAAATCTCTTGCCCTTAAACATTTTTTTCTCTCCTTAAATCACCCTTTATGAACAACCATTCAAAATCAAAGTTCAGCTTGCTTATTACTATTCCCTGCCTGAATGTACTCTCCTACTTTCCCTCTTATTGGCATACTGCCCTTTCTTGATTCCCAACTTTATTCTTATTAATGTATCTCTGTAGTCAATGGGTGTGTGCTGGTGAGTGTGGGAGTGCATATTCCAACACAGTTTCAGACGGTTCAGTTAAGTTCATAAGATGCCTGTTTCCCAACCCTTCCTCTGTATTTGTATAATCTTCTCAGGTACTCTATTTAATTTGCTCCATCTTCTTCCCCATTTTCTTGTTTTTTTTTCTATTTTCTTCTCTTTAAAACAAAACAAAACAAAAAACCACAACAACAAAGTCAACAACAACAAAAACAACCAGAAACAACTGACATGCACACCTTCAGTGGCCCTGGAAGACATTAGAATTCTGAAGACATTTGACTTTTTCCTCTCCCCCTGCTATATATAAATATGAAATATATATATATACACACACACACACACACACATATATGTACATACATATATATACACATACATATATACATGTACATACATATATTATACATATACATATATGTATAATATGTGTGTGTGTACATGCATGTGTGTGTGTGTGTGTGTGTGTGTGTGTACTTGAAGGGACAGAGTTAAGATGGTAGAGTGATAGAAAGTATTTAAGCCTAGTTGTCCTGCTATCTTTTCTCCCCAATCATCTTAAAAAATACACCAGACTAAATTTTGATCATGAAAGTCAAGAAAAAGATGATGTGAGTCATTTCCCCATTCCATATGGGCTGAGGGAGACAAACAGAGAGGTCTGTGGACAGTGGGGATGTGTCTGGCCAGGATAGTGGCAGTATGGAGCATTGCAGCCTCCACGAACTGAAAGAAAACTGAGACAAAACAGTAGGGTAGGAGGGACCAAGGCAGAAAAAGATCCAGGGAGTCACTGAATCACTACTGGGTACAGGAATTGGTGCCATCTGAAAGCTTATTACCTACATTTAATCATAGATTTAGGGCACAGAAAAGTGGACTTGAGTTGTGGGCCCTAGCTGTGTCTGTGGCAATGAACATGTTCCAAAACATAGACATGTAGCTTTGATATCAGGCTTAGAGTAGGGATCCTTTACACTAGGGTGTAATCCTGCAGTGGAATAACCATGGCAGGACTAGCAAAAACCCTGAAGTTTGGTCACTGTGAATCTGCGGTTCTAGCTAACAGCAACTGAGTCCAGCAGCAGTCTACTGAAACTTATAAATAAGGTTTAGTCATTAGACTTAAACGTAGATCAGGAACTTACAGAGCTCAGGTGATGAGGGCAGTGGGTAGACCTTTCCTCAAGCCACACCACTTCAGGGGTAAGTGAAAAGAGAGAAAGAGAAAGGGAATAACAATTTATATAGAGCTTATTCTGTGCTAGTCACTATGCTAAACCATTCATTTTCAGCATTATTTGAAAAAAAAATTAATTCCAAATTCTCTCCTTCCCTCAAGTCCCTCCCCAAGCCATTTCAAAGACAACTGATATGATACCCATTATACATCTTAGCCATGTTGCAAAAAAAAAATGTAAAAATGTAAGTAACAGTTCATGTGTCTTCCCAGGTTTTTTTGAATCATCCTCCTCATAAATTCTTATAGCACAATATATTCCATCACAATGTTATACCACAATGTAGTAGGCCATTCCTCAATTGATAGGCATCTCCTCAGTTTCCAATTATTCCTCACTACAAAAAAAAAGCTGCTATAAATATTTTTGTATGTATAGGTCCTTTTCCTTTTTCTTTCATCTCTTTGGGGTACAGATCTAATAGTTGTATTGCTGGATCTAAGGGTATGTAGTTTTATAGCCCATTGAGTTTAGCTCCAAATTATTCTCCAGAAAAGTTGGTTCAGTTCACAATTCCACCAAGAGTGTATTGGTATGCCTATTTTTCCAAATCTTGGGTCTTTTTGTCATTTTCTTCTTTTCTATCTCATTAGCCAATCTGACAGATGTTAGGTGGTACTTTGGAGTTGTTTTAATTTTCATTTCTCTAAGCATTAGTGGTGTAGAGAATTTTTTTCATATGACTATTGATAGCTTTGATTTCTTCTAAAAATGTTTATATCTTTTGACAATTTATCATTTAAGGAATGGCTTTTTGTAAATTTGGCTCAGTTCAATATATCTGAGAAATGAAGACTTTATCAGAAAAACTTTCTATAAAAATTTCTCAGTTTCCTTAAACACTTTTTAAAAACAAATACTATCTCATTTGATTCATACAACAATTCTAAAAGTAGATGTTATCCTCATTTTACAATGGAAGAAACTGAGGCATAGGTGAAATGAATTGTCCATGGTCACACACCTAGTGAATGTGTGAGGCCAGATTTAGCCTCAGGTGTTGAGGCTAAATTTGACTTCAGGCCCAGGACTCTTATCGCTTGTACTACAAGTTGTCTTTGAGAGCACTGAAATCTTGTAGACATCCCTGACTGAGCTGTGAAAGTATCAGAAGAATGTAAAAGGTTAGAAAATTAGGCCAAACATCACTACTTCTCCCAAGAAGCCAAACTCTAACCTGAAGTGTAAAGTCAAGGAACAGATTGGAAGATTGAGCTTCACTATAAAGAGTTATTATGTTGAAAGAGAAGCTCAAGACACACACACACACACACACACACACACACACACACACATGCACACACACACACAACAGATTTACTTGAAAACATCTGGAAACAATGTCTCAGAGAAAAAACATAGGTTGGATATGAGTTGAACAGGAATTCCTGTAAGACTTAAAAATGAAAGAAAATTATAGATGAATTTCATTAATAGATAGGTATGCAAAAATACTAAATAAATACTAACTAAAAGATTACAATATATTACAAAGATCATACATTATGACCAAATGGGATTCATAACATTTATTCCAGGAATGCAGGGATGGTTTAACATAAGAAAAAATATTGCTATAATTGATAATGTCAATAATAAAAAATTTTAAAATAATATGATTGTACCAACAAATATAGAAAAAGCTTTTAATAAAGCACAGCCCTTCTTACAGTTACAGGACAGAAAGAGTACTTGTGGTCACTAACAGACCAGAGCACAGGCCAGGAAAGGAGCAAACACCTCGCTCCTTATCATACCATCTTGCAAAACTGAAAATTTACAGGTCCCTACAAGCATCTCTGAAAACAGCTGTACAAACCCCTGAAGCTTGGGACAGTACGTTCTCCACATTGGAACCAGACGCTTACCTTAACAAAGAGCTTAACACTCAAGTAATTGGCCAGGATCATCAGAAAGCAGTGCAAAAAGAGTCAGACTACATTATCTTACTTTGGTGATAAAGAAGATCAAAATATACAACAAGAAGACAACAAAGTCAAAGCTCCTACATCCAAAGCCTCCAAGAAAAATTTGAATCAGTCCCAGGCCTTGGAAGAGCTCTAAAGGGATTTTGAGAAGCAAGTAAGAGAAGTAGAGGGAAAACTGGGAATAGAAATGAGAGTGATGCAAGAAAATCATGAAAAACAAGTCAACAGCTTGCTAAAGGACGTAAAAAATACTGAAGAAAATAACACCTTAAAAAATAGCCTAACCCAAATGGCAAAAGAGGTCCAAAAAGCCAATGAGGAGAAGAATGCCCAAAAAAGCAAAATAGCCCAAATGGAAAAGGAAGTCCAAAAGATCACTGAAGAAAATACTTCCTTAAAAATTAGAATGGAGCAATTGGAGGTTAGTGATTTTATGAGAAACCAAGACACTGTAAAATAAAACCAAAAGAATGAAAAAAAAATAGAAGACAATGTGAAATATCTCATTGTAAAAACAACTGACCTGGAAAATAGATCCAGGAGAGAGAATTTAAAAATTATTGGACTATCTGTAAGCCATGATCAAAAAATGAGCCTAGACATCATCTTTCAAGAAATTATCAAGGAAAACTGCCCTGACATCTTAGAACCAGAGGGCAAAATAGAAATGGAAAGAATCCACAGATCTCCTCCTGAAAGAAACCCCAAAGGAAAACTCCTAGGAATATTGTAGCTAAATTCCAGAGTTCCCAGGTCAAGGAGAAAATATTACAAGCTACCAGAAGGAAACAATTCAAGTATTGTGGAAACACAATTAGGGTAGCACAAGATTTAGCAGCTTCTACATTAAAGGACCGCAGGACAAGGAATATAATATTCTGGAGGCCAAAGGAGATAGGATTACAACCAAGAATCACCTACCCAACAAAACTGAATATAATTCTTCAGGGGAAAAAAATGGTCATTCAATGAAACAGAGGACTTTCAAGCATTCTTGATGAAAAGACCAGAACTCAATAGAAAATTTGACTTTCAAATACAGGACTTAAGTGGAACATGAAGAGGTAAACAGGAAAGAGAAATCATAAGAGACTTATTAAGATTGAACTATTTACGTTCCTGCATGGAAAGATGATATTTATAACTCATGAGACCTTTCTCAGTATTAGGGTAGTTGGAGGATAAAAATTATATGTATGTAGATAGATAGATAAATAGATAGATAGATAGAGGGCACAGGGTGAGTTGAAGATTAAGGGGTCATATCTGGAGAATAAAATTAAGGGATGAGAGAGGATTATACTCAGAGAAGAAGAAAGGGAGAGGTAGAATGGGGTAAATTATCTCACAAAAAAAAAAGAAAAGAAAAGTCTCTTACAGTGGAGGTGAAACGGGGGAAGGTGAGAGGGAATGAGTGAATGTTATTCTCATAGGATTTGGCTTAAGGAGGGAAGAACATACACATTCAATTGGGTATGGAAGTTTGTCTTATCCTACAAGAAAATAGGGGGAGAAGGAGCAAGAGAGCAGGAGGATGATAGAGAGGTGTGCAGATTGGGAAAGGTGGTAATCATAAGCAAATACTTCTGAGGAGGGACAGGGTCAAAAGAAAGAATAGACTAAATGGGAGGGCAAGATAGGATTAAGGGAAATAGAGTTAGTTTTTCACAACACATCTACTATGAAAGTGTTTTTACATAACTGCACATGTATAACCTATATTGAGTTGCTTGTCTTTTCAATGAGGGTGGGTGAGGAGGGAGGAAGGGAGATAATTTGAATATGTTTGAAAAAATGTTTTCACATGCTATTGGGAAATAAGAAACACAGGAAATGGGGTATAGAAGTCTATCCTTCCCTACAGGAAAATGGAAGTGGAAGGGGATAAGAGAAGGGGGGGAGAGATAGAAGAGAGGAGAGACTAGGGCAAGAGATATGCAGAATGCATGCCATGTTGGGGTGGGGGAGGGGTGATATGGGGTGAAAATTTGGAACTCAAAATCTTGTGGAAGTAAATATTGAAAACTAAAAATAAATAAATTTATATTAAAAATTAATAAAGCACAACATTCATTTTTACTAAAAGCACTTGAAAGTATAGGTATATGTGGATTTTCCCTTAAATTGAAAAAAAAAAGCATTTATCTAAAGTCATAAGCAAGCATTATTCTCAATGAAATAAGCTAGAAGCCTTCCTAGTAAGATCAGGTGTGAAACAAAGATGCCCGCTGTCATCAATATCATTCAGCATGGTATTGGGTAAATTAAAAAAAAAATCAGAATATGGAATGAGGTAATAAAACTATCTCTTTCTGCAGACAATATGATGATATACTTAAACAATCCCAATGACTCAACTAAGAAGTTGGTTGAAACAATAATATTTGCAAAGTAGGAGGATATAAAGTAAATCAGCATAAATTATCGGCATTCCTATATATCACAAAGAAAACCCTGCAAGAAGAGATAGTTAGAGATATTGCATTTAAAATAACTCGTGACATTTTAAAATACTTAGAAGTATACCTGCCAAAACAAACTCAGCAACTGTGTAAATAAAATTATGTAAAAAAGCATTTTATGCAAAAAAAAATCATGTTTAAATAATTGGAGAAATATTAATTGTTCATGGGTAGGCAGGGCCAATAAAACAAAAATGAAAATTTTTTCCTAAAACAATACATATTCAATAGCATGCCAATTAAATTAGCAAAAAATATATTTTACTGAGTTAGAAAAAAATAATAACAAAATTCCTTTGGAAGAACAAACCGTCAAGAATATCAAAGGAACCAATGGAAAAAAAAATATAAAGAAGAAGGTCTAGCGGTACCAGATTTTAAGCTATAAGGTAGTAATTATCAAAACTGGTACTGGCTAAGAAATAGAAAGCTAGATCAGTGGAAGAGGGTAGACACACAATTTACAGCAGCAAAAAATATAGTAATCTTGTGTTTGACAAGGGTAAGACTTAAGTTTTGGGGATTAGAATTCAATATTAGTTGAAAAAATTGGGAAAATTGAACAGCAGTATGATAGAAATTGGGCATAGGCCAACTTTATACCATTTACCTACATAAGGTCAAAATGGATACATGACCTTGATATAAAGAGTGATATTACAATTAAATTAGAAGAGTATGAAATGTGTTACTTTTAAGATTTATGAATAGGTGAACAATTTATGAATAAACAAGAGATAGACGGCAGAGTGAGGAGTAAAATGGATCATTTTTATTACATTAAATTAAAAAGGTTTTGTAAGGGCAGCTAGGTGGTGCAGAGGATGGAGCTCCAGCCTTGGAGTCAGGAGGACCTGAGTTCATATCCAGCTTCAGATACTTGACACTTACTAGCTGTGTGACCGTGCGCAAATCACTTAACCCCAATTGTCTCACCAAAGCAAACAAAACAAAACAAAACAAAATTTTGTACAAGTAAAACAAATATAGCCAATATAAAAAGGAAAGCAAAAAATTGGGGGAAATTTTACAGAAATTTTTTCAAGTAAAGGTCTTATATTTCAAATATATTAAGAACTTTGCCAAATCTATAAGAATGTAAGTCATTCCTTAAATGATGAATGATCAAAAGATATGAATAGACGGTTTTCAGGTAAAGAAATCAAAACATACCATTATCATATAAAATGCAAAATAAAGTGCTAAGTCATTATTTATTAGAGAAATGTAAATTGAAACAACCTTGAGATATCATTTTACATCTTTCAGATTGGCTAAAGTGATTAAAGCGGAAAGTAACAAATATTGGAGGGCAGGTGGAAAAATTGGGACTCTAATTCATTGTTGGTGGAACTGAGAAATGATCCAACAATTTAAAGAGAAGTCTGGAAGTATGCCCAAAGAATTATTAAGCTGCCTATACTCTTTCACACAGTGATACCACTATTATATCTGTTTCAAAAGATGATTAAGGAAAAAAGAGAAGAATCTATATTTACTAAAATATTTATATCAGTTCTCTTTGTGGTGCCAAAGAACTGGAAATTGCAGGGATTCCTGTTAATTGGGGAATGGCTGAAGAAGTTATGTATATGATTGTGATGGAATACTACTGTGCTATAAGAAAGGATGAGTTCAGTGATTTTTAGAAAAAAAATAACATGGATAGACATGCATGAAATAATAGAGTGAAACAAGCAAAACTAAGAGAACTTGTATACAGTAACAGCAATATTGTTTAAAGAACAACTTTGAGTTACTAAATCATTTTGACTATTGTAAATACCCAAATTAACTATAAAGAACATATGAAGGAAGATGTTATTTGTATCCAGAAAAAAATTATTTAAAGCACAATTATACACACACACACACACGCACACACATATATGTGCACACATATATATTTAGGCAGATATAATAAAAAAATAACCACTTGTGAAGAAAAGGTACAAAACTTCACTGAAGAAAATAACTCCTTGAAAATTACTATTGGTCATATGGAAGCTAATGACACAATGAGACTTCAAGAAATTATAAAACCAAGTCAAAAGTCTGAAAAAAGAAGAAAATGTTAAATATCTCATAGGAAAAAAAAAACTTACCTGAAAAGAGCTTAAGAAGAGATAATTTAAGAATTACCAGGCTATCTGAAAGTCATGCATTTATACCTACCTACATACATACATACATACACACATACATTCATATGTTTGTATGTATATATATGTATATATGTGTGTATGTACATACATACATATGTATATCTGTGATGTATATATGTACATACATACACATAAATAACCCAGCTTACACATCATATTTCAAAAAACATTTTAAAAAAGTATACAGAAATCTTAGAACAAGACGGCAAAGTAGAAATTGAAAGTATCCACTGGCCACCTACAGAAAGAAAATGAAAATGAAAACTCTGAGGAATATTACAATAAAAATGTAAAGCTCACAATCCAAAGAAAAAGCACTGCAAGTAAGCAGCCAGAAGGAAAGAGTTCCAGAATTCTTCTCCTTTTAGGTTAATTGAATTGAAAAAAAAATCATAGTCATGGTCATGAAAGATTTAGCATACATCACTTTAAAGGAGGAAAGAATTTGGAACATGATATTCCAGAAAGCAAATGACCTAAGTTTAACTGAGTAAAGTCCTGATGTGTATGTCAGGGGAGGGGAGGGCTGGAATGCACTTTTAAAGAAATAGGACTATGAAACATTGAGATGAAAAGACCAGAGATGAGTAGAAATTTTGATATAATACAATATTCAAGAGGAGCATAAAAAGATAAATACTAGTGAGAAATTATAAGGGTCTAAAAATGTTAAACTACTAACTACAATCTTTGTTTCATTGCTAAGAGTTACAGAAGGAGTCTAATTATACAGAGGGCTTTAGTGTGATTCTGCTAATCTCAAAATAAGAATGAAAAGGGTGAAGATGAATGAACTGGGACAGGGGCAAAGATAGAGGAAGAATAAGGAAAATTGTTTCATATAAAGGGAGCACACAGGAAGAATTCAACAATAGAGAGGGCAATGGGGAAGAGTGAGTGACACTTGAAGTTCAATCTCTTCTAAATTCATTAAAGGAGGGAAGAATACACATGCACATACAGAAGGGTACAGAAATATGTTACCAATGGAGAAGTAAGAGGGAAAACAGTCAAAGGAAAAGTTAGAACAAGATCAGAATAGATTAAAGGAAGTATTAGAAGGAAAAAAGACTGAATTTGTTTTGCATGATCACACATACTTGCCATAGGTTTTATTTTATTTTATTTTTGCATTCTTAGTAGGTGAGGAATGAAAAGAGAGAAAGAATTCAGAACTGAAAATAAAATAAAATAATGATATTACTACTATTAAGAGTGTACTCACACTTCTTCACACTCTCTCCATCTCAATGATTACAAACACTTACCTCCAAATGTACAAACTCCATTTCCATCCCCAGTTATCTGCTCCCTCATTCTTGTACTCCTCAATACTTCCATCTTTGAACTTTTCTTTCTATTTCTGCCTATCTCTTCCTTCTCTCTGGGATGTCTGATCTGTAGTTTAAAATTCCCTTTCATCTTAGACCTTTTCCTTTTCATTCCTTCCAATTTCTGTTATTCACTGAGCTCTAGTTCTTATTGATGACACTGCATCCTTGGCCACTTTTTTCAGTAGTGACTGCAATTTCCTTTACAGTTATCCTTTTCCCCAATTCATTGATTATAATGGAGGAATCAGAAAATCCCTTGCTCTTCATTATTTCTTCCAGGCTTTCTTCTACCATTATCACTCAGCAATCTCTTCTCCTTTTAGGTTCATTCAATACAAATTTATTGTTCAAAGAGACCTGTGGAATACCCATGGGTAACTTCCATGGTTTCAGTGAAGACCAAGAGAAAGAGATACAGAAGCATTTAGATAGACTAGGAAGAAATACAACTTTTGGGGCCTTTTAAGTAAAGCCTAGTGAGGGGTACAGCTAAGATAGATGAGGAGAAGCAACAATCCAGCTAACTTCTCTCAAAATTCCTCTCCAAACAACTTTAAAATAATTCCTTAAATCAAATTGTGAAATGGCAGAGCCATCCAAAGGTTAGGGTGAGACATTTTTCCAGGCTAAGACAACTTACGAGATTGGCAGGGGAGGTCTGTGATATTAGGTTGGAGGCTAGGCTACAGCATATAGTGTCAGCACCAGTGGTGGATCTTTGAGGCAGCTGATATATCAACATCAGTAGTTTCAGAAGCTCTCAGGCTAGAGATGATAAGGAGGTCAGGCAACTGGTCAGAAAGAGATTGTAGGGCCCTTTGTTGTCACTGGACACAGATAATGCTGATTGACAACTTTATTGCCCATATGTTATTCTGGGTCACAGGTCCAGGGCAAAGAGGAGCACTAAAACTCGAAGCTGCAAAGGAGCAAAGGTAGTTCTGGGTAAATATTATAGCACAGACCAGGAAAGCACCTCTTTCTAAATCATATCAATTTGGAAGCACCCAAAACTTATAGACTACCATGAAGATTGGGATACTACCTTCCCACCCCCAGGTGAGCAGATACTAACTTTAACATAAAGTTCTAAGTCAAGAAATAGGCTGGGAAAATAACAACAAAGAACTTGGTTATAAAAACATACTATGGTGGCAGAGAAGACCAAGACACAAACTCAGAATAAGACAACAATATGAAAATAACTACAAGTAAAGCCTCAAAGAAAAATACTAATTGGACAAAAGTCCAACAAGGATTTCTGGAATAGTTAAAGAAAGTGATGGGTGGCAGAGGGAAACAGGGTAAAAAAGGAGAATAATTCAAGAGAATTACGAAAAAGGAATTGATGGCTTGGCAACAGACACAAACAATATGAAAGAAAATAAAACTGTTAAAAAAAATAGCAGTCTCCCAATAATTAAAAAAAAACACAAAAATTCACTGAGGAAAATAACTCCTTAGAAAGCAAAATTGACAAAATGGAAAAGGAAATACAAAAATTAAATAAAGAAAGAAACCCCTGAAAAAGAGAATTGGCCAAATAGAAAAAAAAAAGAGGGTTTTTTTTAAAAAAACTCATTAATGAAAATAATTCCCTAAAAATTAAAATTGGGCAAATGGAAGGTACTGATATCAGGAGTTATCAAGAAACAATAAAAAAGTCAAAATAATGAAAAAAAAAACAGAGGAAATTGTGAACTATCTCATTAGAAAAAAAACAATTGACCTGGAAAATAGATTCAGGAGATTTAATTTCAGAATTATCAAACTACTTCAAAGCCATGATAAAAAAAATCCCAGTCATTATATTTCAATAAACTTTGAAGAAAAACTGTACTAATATCTTAGATCCAGACAGTGAAAAAAAATTGGAAGAATCTGCTGATGACTTCCAAAAAAAAAACACCAAAGGAAAACTCGCAGTAATGTTATAGCCAAATTTCAGAGCTCTGAGGTAGGTCAAGGGGAAAATACTATAAGCATCCAGAAAGAAACAATTCAAATTTCATGAAACTATAGTCAGATTCACATAAAATTTAGTAGCTTCCACATTCAAGCACTATGGGGCTTGTAATATTATGCTCTGGAAGGCAAAAGAGATAAGATTACAATCAAGAATAACCAACTTAGAAAAACTGAGTATAATCCTTCAGGGGAAAAAATAGATATTTAATGAAATAGAAGATTTTCAAGCATTCTTTTTTTTAATATAAATTTATTTATTTTAAGTTTTCAACATTCACATCCACAAGTTTTTGAGTTCCAAATTTTTGCCCCATCTCACCCCTCCCTCCACCCCAAGATGGCATGCATTCTGAATATCCCTTCCCCTAGTCTGTCCTCTCTTCTATCTCTCCCCCCTTCTCTTATCCCCTTCCCCTTCTATTTTCCTGTAGGACAGGATAGACTTCTATACCCCTTCTGTATTTCTTAATTCCCAGTAGCATGTGAAAACATTTTTTTAAACATATGTTTTTAAAACTTTAGGTTTCAAATTTTCTCTCTTCCTCCCTCCCCATCCACCCTCATTGAAAAGGCAAACAACTCAATATAGGTTATACACGTGCAGTTATGCAAAACACTTCCATAGTAGACATGTTGTGAAAAACTAACTCTATTTCCCTTAATCCTATCCTGCCCTCCCATTTATTCTATTCTTTCTTTTGACCCTGTCCCTCCTCAGAAGTATTTACTTCTGATTACCCCTTTCCCAATCTGCCCTCCTCTCTATCATCCCCCTTCTCTCTTGTCCCCTTCTCCCCTATTTTCCTGTAGCATAAGATAGATTTCCATACCCAATTGAATGTGTATGTTATTCCCTCCTTAAGCCAAATCCTATGAGAATAAGATTCATTCATTCCCTCTCACCTTCCCCTGCTTCCTCCACTGTAAGAGACTTTTCTGTTTTTTTTTGTGAGATATTTTACCCCATTCTACCTCTCCCTTTCTTCTTCTCCTAGTATCATCCTCTCTCATTGATTAATTTTATTCTCCAGATATGACCCCTTAATCTTCAACTCACCCTGTGTCCTCTATCTATCTATCTATCTATCTATCTATCTATCTATCTATCTACATACATATAATTTTTTCCCCCTCCAACTACCCTAATACTGACAAAGGTCTCATGAGTTATAAATATCATCTTTCCATGCAGGAATGTAAACAGTTCAATCTTAATAAGTCTCTTATGATTTCTCTTTCCTGTTTACCTCTTCATGTTCCACTTGAGTCCTGTATTTGAAAGTCAAATTTTCTATTCAGCTCTGGTCTTTTCATCAGGAATGCTTGAAAGTCCTCTATTTCACTGAATGACCATTTTTTCTCCTGAAGGATTATACTCAGTTTTGCTGGGTAGGTGATTCTTGGTTGTAATCCTATTCCTTTGCCCTCAGAATATTATATTCCATGCCCTGCGGTCCTTTAATGTAGAAGCTGCTAAATCTTGTGCTACCCTAATTGTGTTTCCACAACACTTGAATTGTTTCTTTCTGGCAACTTGTAATATTTTCTCCTTGACCTGGGAACTCTGGAATTTGGCTACAATATTCTAGGAGTTTTCCTTTGGGATCTCTTTCAGGAGGAGATCTGTGGATTCTTTCATTTCTATTTTGCCCTCTGGTTCTAATATATCAGGGCAGTTTTCCTTGATAATTTCTTGAAAGATGATGTCTAGGCTCTTTTTTTGATCATGGCTTTCAGATAGTCCAATAATTTTTAAATTCTCTCTCTGGATCTATTTTCCAGGTCAGTTGTTTTTCCAATGAGATATTTCACATTTTTCTAATTTTTCATTCTTTTGGATTTGTTTTTGTCTTGATTTCTCATAAAGTCACTATCTTCCAATTGCTCTATTCTAATTTTTAAGGAAGTATTTTCTTCAGTAATCTTTTGGACTTCCTTTTTCATTTGGCCAATTTTGCTTTTTAGGGCATTCTTCTCCTCATTGGCTTTTTGGACCTCTTTTGCCATTTGGGTTAGGCTATCTTTTAAGGTTTTAATTTCTTCAGTATTTTTTTGGGTCTCCTTTAGGAAGCTGTTGACTTGTTTTTCATGATTTTCTTGCATCACTCTCATTTCTCTTTCCAGTTTTTCCTCTACTTCCCTTACTTGCTTCTCAAAATCCCTTTTGAGCTCTTCCAAGGCCTGGACTGATTCATATTTTTCTTGGAGGCTTTGGATGTAGGAGCTTTGACTTTGTTGTCTTCTTCCGGTTGTATTTTTTAACCTTCTTTTTCACCAAAGTAAGAATATAGTCTGACTCTTTTTGTGCTGTTTGCTCATGATCCTGGCCAATTACTTGAGTTTTAAACTCTTTGTTAAGGTAAGAGTCTGCTTCCAATGTGGAGAACATACCATCCCAAGCTTCAGGGGTTTGTACAGCTGTTTTCAGAGATGCTTGTAGGTACCTGTGAATTTTCAGTTCTTGCAAGGTGGTATGATAAGGGACGAGGTGTTTACTCCTTTCTGTCCTGTAACTGAGGAGTGGCTGCTCTCCACAGCCACTACAAGCTCCTCCAAGCCAGCACTCCTCCTCACCCCAGCACTGCCGCCCAGAACTGTGACCCAGGTCCAAATATGGGCAAAGCAAAAGATTCCTGCCTCAGCAGTGGCAGAGATCCCTGCAATCCCTCTATGATCAGCCACTGGATTCCCCCTCAGTCTGTGGGTGGGAAGCTCAGGAAGCAGCTGCACCCCTCAAGGCCATGCTCTTGGGGAATGGAGCTGAAAACCCGCCTTCCTCTCTGAGCATGGCAGAAACAGACTTTTCCCACTGACCTTCTAAGTTGTCTTTGGCATTCGTGGATTGAGGAGTCTGGAAACTGGCACAGCTGCCTGCAATTCAGTCCTCTGCTCCAGGTTTGTTGCAGCCTGCATGCCCCCCATGCTGAGCTGCTCTCCCAGCCTGGTGCAATACACATTTCTGATCAATCATCCAGGTTGTCTTGGGCTGGAAATTTGTTTCACTCTGTCTTTTTGTGGGTTCTGCTGCTTTAGAATTTGTTTAGATCCATTTTTTTATGAGTATTTGGAGGGGTTTGGGGGAGAGCTCAAGCAAATTGGTGCTTTCTCTCTGCCATCTTGGCTCCACCTCTCCCAATGTTATTATTAATACTATTATTATGTAGCTTGTAATTTAAAGCCAGTGGGTGTGTAGATGATATTTTGTTGAACTGTCCTATATTTCCTTCAAGTTGATTTAGTTACTTCTTTATACCCTTAAAAGACCAAATAAGTATAAACACTTTTATAACATGAATGTACCATTCCTACTTTTTTCACCCTTTATTATTTGTGAATAGGTAACTCAAAGTGCGAGTCATTAGAGGTTGAACAGAGGGTAGCTAGGTGGTGCAGTGGATAGGCCACTGATCTTGGAATCAGTAAGGTTCATCTTCATGAGTTCAAATCCAGACTCATACATTTACTATCTGTGTGACCCTAGGCAAGTCAGTTTGCCTCAGCTCCTCATCTGTAAAATGAGGTACAGAAGGAAATGGCAAACTACTCCAGTATCTTTGCTAAGAAAACCCCAAATTAGGTCACAAAGAATGAGACACAACTGAAAATGACTCAGCAGCATCGGTAATATGAATACAACCACTCTGAGCCTGAAAGGGGCAAAATTTTAGCATCTCATTGTTCTATCCTTACCTGGGGAATTCAACTCATCAATATTTCCCTGCTATATCCCATCACCCTGAAGCTGAGCTATAATTGCAAAGAGGCTAAAAAAGGCAAAATTTTGTGACAATTAGAGAAGTCCTAAAGAGGAATAGTCTACCTTGAGAGATGGTAGATTGGCCCTTCTTGGAGCTCTTAAAGCAGAGATTGGATGGTCATTTTTTCTGTATGTAATAGTGAAGATTCCTTTTGCATATGTGGTGAACTAGAAAGCTGCTCAGATCACACACAAGTCTGAAATTTTGTTATTCTCTGTGTTGGGATTTAAGAAAATATGGGAATCTCAAGGACAAGAGCTGGCAGAGCAAATGGAGGAGAAGAGAAGTCAAGTATGATTAAAGATTGTGAACAATTCAGTTCAGTTATAATTTGGAGTAAGTGAAGGAATGTGTTATGAGATAACCCTTTGAACCATAAGTTAAAACCAGACTACGTAAGGCTTTGTATGTGAGATAAAGGAACTAACAAGCACCAGTATTCAGATGTATGATACATATACAAAACATACTTGAAGCTTAATTTAATTATATGCCAAGGGGGGAATAGAAGGTAGAGAAAAGAAGGAAGATGACTTATTATTTTTTATCAAATCAATAAACCAACTATATAAATAGAATTACATTTGTCTTTTCCTTCTTTCCCTCCTTATTAATGACTTCTTAACATCTCTCACCTTTGGTATATTTTCTATTGTTTCTTTATCCTGCAGTATTTGTGTAGATTTAAATGACATTGTGGCTTTAACATGGATAGAACTATCTGCCCAAATTGCCCTATACCCTCCTACTAGCCTCAACTGAGGGGGAGTGTAGTCAAGTGCATTTTCTATTTTCCTAGCCACATATTTCTGGCAGAAAAATATTAAGAAATGCAATTTAATTTAACAAGTATTTATTATGCACCCATTGTGTGCTAGGAATTGTGTTAGGATGTGGGGATACAATGATATAAACAAATTAGCCCCTTCCCTCCATATATATATGTATGTATATACACATATGTATACACACACACACATACACACACACACACACACACATATAGTCTTTGAATGCTTGCATGAAAGACTCAAAGTTCAGGCCCTGAGAGGGAATTGTGCTATCTAGTCCAATCAACACTTGAATAAGAATTCCTTCTGTAGTATATCTGATAAGTGGCTATCATGTTCTGATTAAAGCTATCTTGTGAAGGGAAACCCACTACCTCCCCCAAAATGCCATTACATCTTTGGATAGTACTAATTAAAAAAAAAGTTTTCCAGAATTAAACCATTGATGACATTTCTACAAAACTCAACATAAATAAAAATTTGTTGCAGTCTACATTTACTCACCTTGTGCTTTTTTCCATTATTCTTTGAGTTTGAAATGGGGTAATACATACTAGGTACCTATATGCATGCAGAGATAAAGAGGTATATGTATGTAGGTGAGTGTGTTTATACACACACACACACACACACACACACACACACACACACACATACAAACAGACAGATACTATAAACATAAGGCAATTACAAATATGAATGAGCATTATTATTCTCACCATACCCTGCTTAACATCTTTAATTAATTCTGAAAAAAACACAATGCAAGGCAAAATGACATTATATGCACATAATTATTTCATAAGATCAGTGTTATAAATGAGCTCTCAATCTAATTATCTTGTTGCGATACCTTGCTACGTCAAAGAGATCTTTACTTAAACAGTATTAGTAGTGTTGGTCATGGCAGTAGACTATACTTATATCTTGAATTCATAGAAACTGGTTTTAAAAAGGACTGCTACAAGATCTTCATTTTGACTTTATGATACGTGGTAAATGAAGAAATCCCCTAAGCCATTCAGCTATCTTTAATTAATTGATCTAGAGATCAATAATGGTAAAAGATCATTCTACCTATATTTGAAGTCATTGAAGATGGGAGATTGTGAAGACAGATTCCAGTTAACCCATCTCTGGGCCTAGTATATTTGTTATTAGCTTATCTAATATAAAACTCAATTTTTATTTGGATTTAAAAATGCTTCAAATTAACCAGTCAATGCTACATGAATATTAAAAGATTTGTAATATTGTCATTCTGTGCAAGGATACTCTTGAACACCATTATAAAGTAAAAAACAAAAACTAAAACAAAAATAAAAAAAATTGTAATTTAGAAATGGCAAGAATTTCCTGCTGGAATATCAGCATGGAAGTACACAGTTAACTAAGAGTATTTATTAGTACACACAGTTGAAAAAGAAAATCTCTTTAGAGGTAGAGATTAAGCTTCTAGCCTCTTCTAACATTTCAGCTTCTGGATTTTATTTTTATAATTCTTTCTAAGTGACATAGCCATTGTTAATCAAAATTAGTCATTAGTGGACTTTTCAACCCTTTTCCTCCTGCCTCATAAGAACACAGACAAAGGTTCTTAACCTGGGGACTGTGGACTCCCAAGGGTTCCAGGGATAAATTCAGGAGGCCTGTGAACTTAGGGGGAAAAAATCTTTATTTTCACTTACCTTTGCTTTCCTTTGTAATTTATTTTATTTTGTTCATTTAAAGACATAATTCTTAAAAGAGGCCTACATGTTCCTCAGACATCAAAGGGGTGTGTGATACCCACCCCCCAAAAAATAAGGTTAAGAACTTCTACTCTACCAAGATAAACATGAAAACTGCTTCACATTCAGAATTCCTTAGCATCTGTTTAAGAAGCTGATTTATAACTAGTCAAAACTTAACCTGGGGCAAATTCAGTTAGGGGCAAGGGATAAGGAATCTATTATACCCCAAGCTAGCATGTGTTGCCATTACTGATGCTCATGAGCATCATTTCTTTTTTAAATGTATTCTACTTGTTAAATGATTCTCATTAAATATATGAAAGTGTTAACAATCTTTTTTTAATTTGATTTCCAATTTTTCTCCCTCCTTCCCTTCTGCACTTCCTTTCTCCTTGAGAAGGAAAGCAATTTGGTATTGATTATACATGTGAAGTCATGAAAAATATATTTCCATATTAGCTCTATTGAAAAAGAAAACACAGAAAATAAAATAAGTAAAATAAAGTATGCTTCAACCTGCATTCAGACTTCATTAGTTATCTCTCTGAACGGCATTTTTCAACATGGGTCCTTTGGAATTGTCTTGGATAAGTCCAGATAATTTCTTAAAGTTCCTTTGAGTTCTGTGACTCTAAGTTATAAGGTATGTCACACAGAGGTGTGCTATATTCAACTCCAAATGGCTTCCAATGATTGGTTATTAAATTTCTGTGGTGAATAGTCATAACTCAGACATCAGTAAACAATTCAAATCAGGGCTTGATTTATTGTTTTGTTGATTGTCCAGAGGAACGTATATTCCATCAGACAAATAGCACTTCTGAGATTTCTTCCACATCTGAGATTCTGTTATTCTGAGAACCTCTTCATGCTTCTCTTGAGTCTTGTATTTGAAAGTCAAATTTTCTATTCAGCTCTGGTCTTTTCATCAAGAATGCTTGAAAGTCCTCTATTTCACTGAATGTTCATTTCCCCCCCTGCAGGATTATACTCACTTTTGCTGGGTAGGTGATTCTTGGCTGTAATCCTATCTCCTTTGACCTCTAGAATATTGTATTCCAAGCCCTCTGATCCCTGACTGTAGAAGCTGCTAAATCTTGTATTATCCTGATTGTGTTTCCACAATATTTGAATTGTTTCTTTCTGGATGCTTGCAATATTTCCTCCTTGACCTGGGAACTCTGGAATTTGGCTACAATATTCCAAGGAGTTTTCCTTTGGGGATCTCTTTGAAGAGGTGATTGGTAGATTCTTTCAATTTCTATTTTACCCTCTGGTTCTAAAATATCAGGGCAGTTTTCTTGGTAATTTCTTGAAAGATGATGCCTAGGCTGTTCTTTTTATCATGGCTTTCAGATAGTCCAATAATTTTTAAATTCTCTCTCCTGGATCTATTTTTCAGGTCAGTTTCTTTTTTTCCAATGAAATATTTCACATTGTCCTCTATTTTTTTTTCATTCTTTTGCTTTTGTTTTACAATGTCTTGATTTCTCATAAAGTCACTAACTTCCATTTGCTCCATTCTGATTTTTAAGGAAGTACTTTCTTCAGTGAGCTTTTGGATTTCTTTTTCCATTTGATCAATTTTGCTCTTGAAGGCATTCTTCTCTTCATTGGCTTTTTGGACTTCTTTTACCATTTGGGTTAGGCTATTTTTTAAGGTGTTATTTTCTTCAGTATTTTTTTTGAATCTCCTTTAGCAAACTGTTTACTAGTTTTCACGATTTTGTTGCTTCACTCTCATTTCTCTTTCCAGTTTTTCCTCTACTTCTCTTAAAGTAAGACACATTGTAAGTCAAAATAAGCTCTTCGAGAGCAGTGCTGTTGTGCAGTGAAAAAAGCAAAACACTTCCTTTTCCTAAACCTAAATTTCCTCATTTGTAAATTGAGATAATACCTACATTGCTTCTCTTGCAACATTGTTGTGAAAGAATTCATTAATACTCCAAAAGTTATAGAGATTCATTGGTGGATCTATTCCTTACCTCAATAAAGATTGAAATCATGCTGTGCCTCAGAAAGTGTCTTTGTGAGTTATTGTGTCTAAAAAAAAAAAGACACGATGACCAGCCTTTTAGTGAAGGATGTCTCCCTTCTTAGGTAATCTCTTCCTCAAGAAACAAATATATAATTTATGTGGGTGTACACTTATTATCTTGTCGATAACTAGCATTTTATTCCCCTTTAAGGTTTACAAAGTTTTTTGCATGTTACCTTATTTAAACTCTGCTACAGAGAGCACAACACTGATGTCCTGGCCACATTGTTCAAATGCCAAACATATAGCTTGCCTAAAAGACTTTTTTTACGGAGAACTCACTCTGGACAAGCTCTCCCGTGGTGGTAAGAAGAAATGATACTGGGACACTCTCAAGGTCTCTTAAGAACTTTGGAATTGATTTGTGACATGGGAGACACTGCCACAGGACCACCCAGCTTGGTGTGCCCACATAGAGAAAGTGCTGTCCTCTATGAGCAAAGCAAAGCAGAATTGAAACAGCTAAAAAGAAACATGAGATGCACAAATTTAGAGAATCCACCCTAAATGTTCACATGGACTGTTTGTGTCCAACCTGTAGTAGAGCATTCCAAGCTCATATTTGTCTGATCAGCCACAGTCGGACACACTGAAACTTGACTCTACCATAAGTAATGTCATTTTGGTCCTCTTCAAGAGCAAAGGATAACAAGCAGCTATGTGAGTACTTATGTAGCATGTACTATATTGTAGACACTATGCTAAGATCTTTTAACAAATTTTATCTCATTTAATCACAGTAACTCTAGGGAATAGCTTTAATTTTTATCATCTCCAATTTGTTGATGGGAAAATTGAGGCAAGTAGGGAGTTAAGCATCTTGCTCAGTGTAACACTGCTAGCAAGCATCTGAGGTAGAATTTGAACTCAGGTCTTCCTAATTACAAGTGTAGTACTCTATCTGCTGCACCACCCATCTTTGTTAAGAGGTATAAGAATTTGTACTACCTTTCATTCAATTAATAAACACTTATCAAGCAACCTACTATGTTCCAAATACTGTGCTAAGTACTGGAAAGCCACCTTTATACTTTGCTGATTAGAGGAAGATTTCACAAGATATACTGAGAAAATATTTCACAAGCTGAGAAGTCCTACATGAAAATAAGCAATTAATATTAACTTTGCTTTGCTACCAGTATCAAACACAGTACTGTACATACTAATGCTTCCCAAACTTTGTTGAAGGAATACTTGTTAAGGTTTCCATATAGTTGTGTATTTGGCATCTGTCTTGGTACATATCTGGATGACTGACTGAATTTTCTATCCTTCATTTGGCTTCTTCAGATTTCTTCCCAATTTTTTATCTACAGTTTCTTAATGAAAACACATAAATCAGGGGAAACCTGAAGAATGAGTAGGGTGGGAGGAGGCAGAACTAAGACCTTACCTGAATTCATACTAGGTTCACTACTATTTTGAAACAAGAATCTCAAAGAGCTTTAGCATTATCCAATGCTCGGGGAGAGAATGGAGACTGAGCAAGCATGCATTATGCAGTATATGGTATTGCGTATTCTATCATACTATTCTGAACACAAGGAATATTTGTCCCTCTGTTCTCGAAAGGCCATTTTTACAAAGTACAAGCAAACAGGATAGAGCCATTGCAGCCACTTAAGGTGTGACCTTCATGGAATACACAGTCATAACAGGAAATCATGTAATTTCTGCAGAAAGATTTTGGTATAAGAGGCAGCATGCATATCATTGACCTAAATTCAATCTCCTCAGCACATACCTGCAGAACTTTTCTGCAGGGAAATACTGTAGAGACAGATGAAAAGGATCTGTCACTATTTTCCTGAGAATCCATTGCCATGAATTTCTTTTGACCCTGAAACCTACTTCTCATTCTATAATCTGCTTTTCCAACTTTTATTTAAATTGGCAGGTGGGGGAGAGGAGGGAAGGATAGGATAGCAGAGGAGAAAGGAAGCAAAAGTAAGTGAGAAAGATAGAGAGGAAGAAAAGGTAAAAGAAGGGTGAAGCAAAGAAAAAGGAAAGGGAGAGAAGGAAGTTCATGTAAAGGAGAGAAGAGAAAAACTGAGTTTGGAAACCCCAGAAATTATTGATCTCCCCTGTAAAGTGATACCAGGAGTACCAGATTTGGAGTCCAAGGACCTGGGTTCAAACCCCGACTCAATAATTTACTATCTATGTTACTTTGGGCAAGCCACTGAGCCTCTCTTGGCTTTATTTGCCACATCTTCAAGATGAGGCAATTGGACTAGATTGATTCAAGTTTTTTTGAACTTTATATCTATGATATTCTTGTTGTTGAATCATTTCAGTCATATTTGATTCTTTGTGACCTCATTTGGGATTTCTTGGTAAAGATACTGGAATGGTTTGCCATTTCCTTCTCTAGCTCATGAAGAACTGAGGCAAACAGAGTTAAGTGACTTGCTGAGAGTCACACAGCCAGCAAATATCTGAGACTAGATTTGAATTCAGGTCTTCCTTACTCCAGGTCCAGGGCTCTATCCACTGCACCATCCAACTGTCTATGATCTTCTAGTATTGCTAAATAGGCCCTTATCATCCCTTTCCCAATATTAGGTTCCTGCTCTGTCCTAAATGAGTTCATCTCCAGCTTGGAAAAGACAATTCCAGGACCCTCCATTTTTCTTATATGTTTTTCCTCTTATGATATGGGAAATAATGTCACAGTTGTAAGGCCTATATGTGCCTACTGTGTTTTGGTGGAGTGGTTTCAGTAATGATTTTTATTTCTCTGTATTTTTATAATTATATGTTTCCTAATCACTTAATAAGCTAAGATGTTCTTTTAGTTTAGCCCTTAACCAAAATATGAATCACATCAGTGGGGTAGGATAATATCCTACCTGGGTCATTTATCCTCCATCTGAAATGCATGGAGAGCTCACTACATCCAGAGGTAGCCACTTCCATGTTGATTCATAATTATTTTAAAACATCATTAACCTTAATATTAATCATCATGTTAAATTACTGCCCTCTTTTCCATCTTCCCTCATCTTCGCTGCAATCTTTCAACTTTTACTATGGGTATATAAAAAGCCTGGTTATTTAATATAAAAGATGATTAAGTAAAATGATTCTGAGGATCTCTGCCCCTTGAGATGCCCTGAATTCTCAAAATAAAATTGGAAAAGGGGAATTATGTAGAAGGAAAATGAAGAGAGATCACAGAATCTGTCTTTTTCTTCCCCTACCCATCTTTAATCATTTGAGGAAGACCACAGCTTCATTTGAAGTTATTAATAACACAAAGTATGAATAAACAAGAACCAAAACCTTCTAAGAGAGAAATTTCTATTCAAAAGGCAAGCTGGTCAAAAGCTGAGTGGAACAGCTAGGTGGCACAGTGGAGAAGGCAATGGACCTAGAATCAGAAAGACTTCAGTTCAAATGCAGCCTCAGATATTCACTCAGTTTCATTATCTACAAAAAGAGGACAACAACAGTACCTACTTCCCAGGGACATTGTGAAGATCAAACAGAATAATATTTGTAAAGCACTTTGCAAAACTTTAAGTGTTAGCTATTAATATTAGCTCACCCTTAAATTGGTTTTGCATTAACTAGCTTTGCCCAACAGGTCAAATGGCCATTAAGAAGCTGAGCCTGGAATTCTATCCACAATTCAGGATTCTTTATGGTATGTCTTAGACGTACACTGGTGGTAAAGTATATACTATATACCTATACGTATAAATAGATAAATTATGTGTATATATGTGTGTGTGTATGTGTGTGTGTGTGTGTATACATACATATATACATGCACAATATACATATGTTTATTGCTTGTCAGTCCCATTTAGATGTCAAGTCTTTTGAAGTTTTTGAAGTAATTTGTTCTGCTTAATATTTTCTTTTTGATTGTCTTTCTGTTACATTTGAGAGATAGACCTTAAAGACTTTTGCTGTTATTGTATCATCAGCTCTGTCTTTTAATTCAGTTAATTTTTACTTTGAGAATTTAGATGCTAGGGCATTTGGAGCACACAAGTTTAATATTACTATGACTATTGTTCATGTTCATTTCATCTTTATTAAATTTTCTTGTTTATCCTATGTCATCATTATCATCATCGTCAGAAAGTATGATTGCAACTCCTATTTTTTTTGCTTCTTAGTTTTTATCCAATGCATAGTAAATTTTGTTCCAGCCCTTCATTCTGTTAAATGTATATCTTTGATTTTTAGGCATGTTTAATTTAAACAACAGCCTGTGGTCCATTTTCTTATCTACTTTGTCATTTTCTTTAATTTTATTGGTTTGTTTAATCCATACCCACAATTTATCTCTAACTTGAAAACAATGATGATTTTTTTCCCTCTTCCTCTTTAAAAACACTACTTGGTCTCTTTAGTTATTTTTGGTTAATCTACTTTATGGCATCTCAGTTGCCATAGTGTTTCTTCCCTTCACCCTTCCCCTCTTACCCCATTTGTTACCCTTTTTCCTAGTTTTAGAGTTTTAGTTACTTCATAAATTCCTTTTTTTATTTCTTCCTTTTATCTAACTTTCTTATTCTTCCCCTGCAACTTTATTTGTTTTAAGTTTGTTTTATTTATTTTCTGTATCTTTTTAACCTGACATTTATTTGCCTCATTCTTTTCCCTTTTAGTTCATTTTGGACTTTTACTCTTGATTAATATTCTTTATACTTACTAATTTATTGTCTTTTTTTAGTCTTTGTTTCTAATTGAATTATGGGTTCTAAATTATATTTTGACTTTCTTCTAAAAGCAAAACTATGTAGATCTTGGTGGTGTTTGAGAATTGGGTATGCTGAACTGTCAGACATTAATTGAGGAAGTGGACATATTGAGTATACTCACACAACTCATGTGAGCAAACTTTCCCAGCAGCTCATTCCCCTTCAAAGGAATGGTGTTCCCTTTACAAGTAACTCTTTCATCTTTCAAAAGTTTCAAAGCCCATTTGGCAAAATGACCTTCATAACGATTGTGGGGAAAGGAAATAAAATATCCAAAGTTTATTTCTTTCACCACTTAATATACTTACCAGCTCAGAATTTATAGTTATATGAAACTTTAATTCACTGACAGACCTACACAGTCTAAGAATACCCTACCATTTGTACAATTGTAAATTCATTTAAAGTTCTCAGTTCAACTTATGTTGCTCCAGTTCCCCATCTTTGGAGAATTAAAAAAGCTTTATCCCTCATCCTCTCTATTTATAAATTTTAAATAAAATGTGCATACAAAACTTAGGATTCTTGCTAGCCAACAGAATTTTCTAATAGGTGAATTATGTCTCAGCTGAAAGTAACTGGTCAAGAATAAACAGGCTTGCACACCTAATTAGCAGAAAAGTTATAACGAGTTTTACCTGGGATGGAAGAGGTTGTCATATACAACTGGTACAAATGGTACAATTAGCTTTCACCCCACTGAAGTTGTGAATCCATGAGACTTTTTCTCTTACTGTGCTGAAATTATATTATCAGGTCAAATCAAACCCTTGGTCAGGCTCCCATGGCATATCTCTCCACAACTATCTGATTCCATGCCTCAACTCATGCACCTCTTCTTCCTGATTACTTTCCCACATCCCTGGATCCTGCTATCTTCTAATCAAAAATATTTTCACAAAGGTTTCTGAGGAGGGAGTAAGTTTCACTCCAGTCCTATAGCTCTTCAACAACAGTCCTATGGCATAACCAAAAGACCTGTCGTATTTGTAATTTGTGCCTCAAAATCTATTTGCATGGTAGTCTCCTCATTAGTGAAAATTGATTCTTCCAATGCTCTGTGCCTGTATGAAAGGCAAAGTTGGTGAAAGATTGAAAGAGAACAGACAGATCCTAGTGTTTTGATTTATAGCTTTAAGAAGACACTTGGTTCCCTAAATTCTTGGGTCACTGAAATAAGAGGAAGACCCTGGGAAGAAACTGACATAAAAATATCTCTAACTCCAGCCTGCTAAACTAGAGACATCAGAAGTATTCTTTTTAGGTGAGATCTGCACTTCTCTCTCTTGGTTGAGCTGATACATTTTAATCCTAATAGAAGAGTTTATTCAATCTGTGTATGGTCACACACACACATACACAATGATATAATGCATAGATGTTTATATATCTATGTTCTCAACTGTGTATCTTCACTGATTTCTGCATATTATTGCTTGCATAAATGGATTTATTTGTTATGTGTGTTCATTGCGGAACTGGCATTTGGTGGGAAGGCAATCAAGTCTTGGAAATATAGCTTGAGGTATAGTGATTAGACACTGAGCTTAAACCTACAGGTTTTTTTGCCTAGGCTAGCAATATTTTTTTGGGTGT
Source organism: Phascolarctos cinereus (assembly GCF_003287225.1). Classification (NCBI taxonomy): domain Eukaryota; kingdom Metazoa; phylum Chordata; class Mammalia; order Diprotodontia; family Phascolarctidae; genus Phascolarctos; species Phascolarctos cinereus. The sequence continues at coordinate 365,204,644 of NW_027555625.1, read as the reverse complement.
AGATAGAATTCTTTCCCAGTAACCCCTCTCTATGAAGAGAGTATAGCGGCCAGACTTTGACCCCCAACCTTCTGCTCCCTTCCTGGAAGGAATCAAATTTCCCCTGGAGAAAGTTTGAGAAAGGAGACTCTAGAGATATATATGCCTACCTGTGAACCACATCTATACTGATTCATGTGGACACACAACATAACACATCCATTCATACTTTCTACATATTTAAGAATAATAATCACTGTTGCTTCCATCTCCAGAGTATTTAGACTACTATGTAATCTCTTACTGCACTAACACTTCTTTCTCAGCTGTGCATCCATCCAGTCCTGGGAATATCTAATCATCCAAAAGAAAGGTCAGGCTCTTTTTTCTTATACTTTCTATCTCTTTGCACCTTCATCTAGAGCCCAGGGAAAATTTATTTTTTTAATTAATTTTTAGTTTTCAACATTCACTTCCACAAGATTTTGAGTTCCAAAAAAAATTTCTATTTAGCTCTTGTCTTTTCATCAAGAATGCTTGAAATTCCTCGATTTCATTGATTATCCATTTTCCCCCTGAAAGATTATACTCAGTTTCATTGGGTAGGTGATTCTTGGTTTTAATCCTATCTCCTTTGACCTCCATTATTTCATATTCCAAGTCCTCTGATCCCTTAATATAGAAACTGGTAAACCTTGTGTTATCCTGATTGTGTTTCCACAATGCTTGAATTGTTTCTTTCTGGCTGCTTGTGACATTTTTTCCTTCACTTGGGAACTCTGGAATTTGGCTATAATATTCCTAGGAGTTTTCCCTTTGGGATCTCTTTCAGGAGGTGATCAATGGAGACTTTCAATTTCTATTTTACCCTCTGGATCTAAGGTATCAGGGTAGTTTTCCTTTATAATACCTTGAACTATGATATCTATGCTCTTTTTTTGATCATAGCTTTCAGATAGTCCAATAATTTTTAAATTATCTCTCCTGGATCTATTTTCCAGGTTAGTTATTTTTTCCAATGAGATATTTCACATTGTCTTTTTTTCATTCTTTTGGTTTTGTTTTATAATTTCTTGATTTCTCATAAAGTCACTAGCTTTCATTTGTTCCATTTTAATTTTTAAGGAATTCTTTTCTTCAGTGAGCTTTGGGACCTGCTTTTCCTTTTGGCCTGTTCTGCTTTTTAAGGTACTCTTATCCTCATTGACTTTTTGGACCTCTTTTGCCATTTGGGTTAGTCTATTTTTAAGGTGTTATTTCTTTCAGTATTTTTTTGGGGGGTCTCCTTTAGCAAGCTGTTGACTTGTTTTTCATGATTTTCTTGCACAGTCTCATTTCTCTTTCCATTCTTTCCTCTACTTCTGTTACTTGCTTCTCAAAATCCTTTTTGAGCTCTTCCATGGTCTGGGACTGATTCCTATTTTTCTTGGAGGCTTTGGAGGTAGGAGCTTTGGCTTTGTTGCCTTCTTCTGAGTGTTTTGATCTTCCTTGTCACCATAATAACTTTCTGCAGAGTTTTCTTTCTCTGTTGTTTGCTCATTTCCCCAGCCTATTACTTGACTTTCAACTGTTTCCTTTCAGGATGTTGACACTTAAAACATAAAAATATTATGCAGGTTTTGGGCTTGCTAATAGACATTTAACGTTTCACCTTACCTTTGCATTGTCTGAACATTGCCTTCCTAGTCCATATCTTATGATAAACCATGCCAGGGCTTAGGCTTATATTAATGTGGGTGGTCATATTCTTCTCCTAGATGTGCTATAATGGGTAACGAGTAGAAGAGGTTATTTGGGGGTATGGCCTAGCCCCATGCAAAAAAAGAGGATGCTGCCTAGAATACAACTGGCTACTTTCAAAGTTCAGTAAGTCCATCTTGGGATTGCTTTTAGTCACATGGAAAGGAGTGCAGTATACAAAGGGGCATAAGGCTTCCAAAGGCCAAACTTCAGCTAAGCTTACATAGCTGAACTCCTGCTTTACTTGTCATATGCCTGTGTCCACCATGAACCTAGGTTGGGGGAAAAAGTAATTCTCTATCCTCATTCTCTCATAGAAATTAAAGAGAGGGAAAACTATTTACCACATGGCAGAGTCCAAGGTATAAGCAGACCTGTTATTGATTTACTACTTTTATAAGGTCAACTTATTGGGCAACTCCTCTTTTAGAGGATGGTAAGTAGTTCAATTTCTCTGATTTGTGAAGTGCATGATGGGGAACAGTAGCTTATGTAGGAAGCCTAAGGACATACTTAAGATTGTAGTATATAAATTTCCAATCCCATTTGTGATGTGCTTTGCTGATGTGACAAGTACAGTCAAATGAGAAACATCTTGTTTTTCTTTACTTTCTCTTTATGGTCCCAATTAGAAACCCAAATACACACACATGCACACGCACACACACACGTGTGTGCGTGTGCGTGTGTGTGTGTGTGTGTGTGTGTGTGTATATATATATATACACATATACATATACATACACACATACACATATATATAATATATATACACATACACATATACATACACACACATACATACACACACACACACATATATATATATATATATATGTATATGGAGAGAGAGGCAGTAATTCTCATTGCCCACTTTCTTTGCTATAGTCACACATAAGAATCATCCATAACAAATACATGATTCTCAAAATAATTGAAGGAAACACAAATTCTCTCTCTCTCTCTCTTTCCCTCCCTCCCTCCCTCTCTCTCTCCCTCTCTCTCTCTCTCTTCTCTCTCTCTCTCTCTCTCTCTCTCTCTCTCCTCTCCTCTCTCTCTTTCTCTCTTACATACACACACACATACATATATATATATATATATATATATATATATATATATATACTTGCTTATTTCACAAGGATGCCTAAAAAATGCAACCTAGTCAGAGTTCAAATGTCCATGGCACTCGCTACATTAATTTGTTTACAAGCCACAAATGAAACTCTGGTTAGTTTAATACCCCACAGGTGACCAAATGGTGGCAGAGTGAAACATTCTATGTGCTTGCCAGTGATTGGCATGGGGCTAAACTCATTATTCTGTTCAGAATTTGTTATGACAATCTAGAAGATGCATTTTACCCAGAGTTAACTGAATGTTCACCATTCCATCTGATTGACAATGAAAATCCTTGACAGAATAACAAGGTAATATATGGGCTCTGGCGACTCACTCTTGCTTCTGTTGATGACTTCAAGCAGCAGTGACATCTCAAGTATAAAGACAGTAGTATTGCAATATTAAAAAAAAAGAAATGGGTAAATTCAAAGTGAATGGAGCAGATTGTTTAATGCGACTCTCCTTATCTATACAACACATGCATAAGATAATGCTGTTGACATTTTTGTCAAAGGAAATGAGATGTGAACCCTTAACATCACTTGAGATGGAAGTCAGAGGGAAGAAGCATGGCAGCTGGTGTGCCAAATTCCAAGCACTGGATAAGAGACGCACTCTTAACTCCTCCAGTGTTGCTGGCACTAAATAAGTAATAGCACTCCCATCGTTTCAGTTAACTACATGGAGGAGATACAATGATCTATAGAAATAAATATTAATCTAGCTACCAGGCTCTGTTCACCTGGGGGTGGGGAAGTACTTTCCCTGGCTTCAGATTTTTGAATACTGCTATTTTCAGAGCTAGTTCTGGGCATCGGCAAGTTTTTGGTGTTTCCAGGGTTGTGTGATGCAGGGAGAGGTGTGGTCATTGCTCTCCTGGTCTGCACTCTGGTCTTTACTCAGAAAGAGCCTCTGGTCCCCCATAGCCAGAAGTGCTACTTCTGCTGTTGACCTTGAAACTGTGACTTGGAACTTTGATCCCTTGTGACCAACCCCCTAGCGTTCCTCTTTGCCCTGCAAATGCAACCCAAGACTATTTTTTACAATAGAGTTGCCAATCAGTGCCAGATGTAGCCTGTGCCAGCAAAGGGTCCCCTGCAATCTCTAACTGTCCAGTTGTCCAACCTCCTTCCAGTCTCTGGGATGAGAGCTCCTAAAGTTGCTATTGCCACTGCCATGTATGTGGGCTACAGACAAGACTTCACCTTGGTATCACAAACCTTTCCTGCCAATCTTCTGACTTTTCTTAGGCCAGAAAAAATGTCTCACCTTGATCTTTTGTTGACTCTAATTCTCCAAAACTTGATTTGAGGCATTATTTTAAAGTTTTTTAGATTTGAATGTTGAGAGAGTTCACCTGGGTTGCCTTTAATCCACCATCTTGGCTCCACCTCTTCTACAAATTGTTTTTTCTCCCAAATGAAACTTGTCAAGAAAAGACCTCCAAACCCTACTCCTAAATTAGCTAGAGAGTGAATTCTCACTTAACCTTTTTTTGTGGCAGTGGATAAACCATTGTGTCTCTTCTGATTTGTCTTTTCTATTCCTGTCATATCTGCCAGTAGCTAGCTTCTCATTATACAATTCTTTTGAAATTCTGATACATGGTGTCATTCCAAATTTACTCAATTATTACTTGTATCCACATCCATTGACTACTAGTCCAGTTTTCCTTCCATGATAACATGATGGGTAGGTATAGGGAAGAGTGACATCAGTACTCAACTAAAAGTTGCGCTACATGCTCAGTAGCTCTACATCTGCCAATGACCTCTTAGTTGCCAAAACCAAAAATGTTTTCTTAATTCTCATTCTTCATGACCCCTATGCAGCATTTGATACTGTTGACTGCCTCCCTTCCTGGATACTCTCTCTTTTCTACTTTTTCATGACTTTGCTCTCTATTCTCCTCTCATTTGTCCAAATACCATTTCTCTGTCTCCTTTGTTGAATCAGTAACTACATCATGATCCAGATGCTCACTCTCCTCTTTTCTGTTGATTTTGTTTTCCATGGGTTTAATTGTTATCCCTAAACAGATCTATGTTTCTATTGGTAGCCTCTCACCTGGACTCAACTACCATATCACACACACCCTGACTACCATCTTTGGATATTTTAAATGGAATGTCATCTCAATCAAATGCACAAAACCAAAAAAAGAACTCATCATTTCCCCACACCCCAAACCCACTCCTCTTCTGAAATTGCCTTTTTCTGTTGGGGACACCACTATTATTCCAGAATTCATGTTAGCAACCTCTGTATATTCTTTGACTCCTCACTCTTCCTCATTAAAGCTGGTTGATTTTAACTCCATAACATATTTCACATTCATCTGCTTCCCTGTACTCACAAAGCCACTGTCTTTATTTAGGTCCTCACTACCTTTTGCATGGATTATTGTAAGTCTCATAATTTGTCATCCTGCCTCTCCAGTCTCTCCCCTCTCTAATGCATCCTCCTCAAAGTTTCCACAGTGATTTTCTCAAAACAGGTCTGACCATATCACATATCACCCCATTCTCAGTAAACCTAAGTGGTTCTCTGTTACTTCTATTGGCAAATACAAATTCCTCAATTTTCAATTTAAAGTCCTTTGCAACCTGGTTCCAATCTACTTTTCTATAGATATGTGTATAATACACATATTATATCTTTTTCATATGAGTTGATCTTTTTTATTCAATGTTGAAAAAAAAGAATACATTGTCAAACAGGCCAAAGTACATTTAATCATCTGACTCATCTTATTCTTCTTTTTTTTGTCTCCTTTTTCTTCTTTCCCTTGGTAAGAGCAGTATCTCCAGAAGGTGCAGCATCATCAGCTTCTGGGAGAATTACGCTAACATATACATTACTTCCTTTTATAACTGTCATAGTTCATTGAAACTGTCCTTGCTGTTCCTCAACTGAGATAATATTCATGAAAAAAAAAAAGTTTAGCAGAGGGCCTGGGAGAGTAGGAACTTTATAACTGTGCATTCCCTTTGCCCTTGTCCCTTCATACTGGATACACCAAGTCTTTCTTCCCATAGCTTTCTGCAGAATGTCCCTGTCTTGCATCCCAGGATTACATTACTTAGTCACCTCTAACTTCAAAGCTTGATTCAAGTTCCATTCTCTAAATGAGACTCTTTCTAATCTCTGTCTCCATCCCTAGCCCCCTCCCAACTACTAGTGTTTTTTTCCTGACAAAGCTATCTTGAATTTACTTTACATAGAATTTGAATGAATAAATGCATTAATAAATAACTGAAAATATGTTTATTAAGTGCTTACATGTCATACACTGGTATTTGGTGCTGTAAGGAAACAAAACATTCTTTGTCTTTCCTTGTAATGGAGTAATATAATACATAAATTGGAAGGATACGAAGTTAGGAGGTATAGTTTATATAAATATATATGATGACATAGTTTGGAAAGGTCTAGGAAGTGCCATATAGGCCTGGTTCTGGGTAAGCTACAGTGAAATATCATGTAATAAAGCCCAGGGTCCAAGGGGCAGAGTTCATATTTTCTCCTTCAATAGGATGTAAGCTCCTTGAGTACTATTCCATTTTTGTCTTTGTATCCCAAATGCCTAGTGAATACCAAGTGCTTAATAAATACTTGTTTATTGATTGATAGATGACAACAGAAGAGTCAAAGATAAGTGTGGGTAGATCTAAGATTGAACTCAATGATTTCAAAAGAAGCATTGCTGCAAATGGTAAGTGAAATGCTAAATTTTCATTATTGTTGATTTTCCCATATGGTGCTATTCTGGGCCTGGATTAGTTCAGGACACTCCAGAGCTTTAGATTTAGTATTGGAGCACAGTGAAATACATGCAGACAACAAAATTAAAAAAAAAAACAACCTTTTTTTTGTTTTTTATTTTTATTTTTATTTTAGACAAATGCTAAAACTTAAATACATAATAAGAAAAGAGGAGTTTTGCTTCTGGGAGCCAAGATAGTAGAGTAAGAAGTCACTCTTACCCTCCTCTATTGACCTCTCTGAAAGCCAGAAAATATCACCCCAGGAAAAACTATGAAATAGCTGAACTACTAGAAAGATGGGATGCAGCAGTTTTATAGCCCAGGAAGCTTAGGGGATTAATAAGAAAGGCCCCTTTCACGCTGGAGAATGGGGAGCAGTACAGAATGAGAGGTGTCTCAGCAACCCAGTGGAAAGGCCCACCTCAACATAACAAGGGGAGATCCTGAAACCCAGGGTGGTGGATCAGGCAAACACCAACACCAGGACCCTTGAGTGCCTCAGTATGGTCAAAAGAAAAGGTGGACACTAGCTCAGAAAATCACCATGTGCCATGTTGTTCTTTGGAAACCAAGCCTCCTGGCACTTTGGCAAAACCTGGGAAAGACAACTCCAAAGGTCAAGGCTGAGAGACATCCTCCAGCAGTGAAACATCCTCATTCAATGCCCGGGTGAGCAGGAGCCAAAGAAAGGGGCACAAAGCCCAGGTGAGCAGATATCTTCCAGGGGCCAGACTCCCCATCCCTACCCCTAGAGCTCTAGTGTTGCTGATTCCATTCCAACACCAGGAAAGCTGCCAGAATCCTACAGCCTCCAACTGCCAACACCCAAGGCCCCAGCACACATAGTCAGTGACCAAGCCCTGGGTTCCCAGTACAAGAAGTTTGGGTCAGAGCCCCCTGCTCTCCAGCAGGAGAACTCACTTATTAAAGGTCAGGAAATAAGCAAACAGAATGAGTAACAAGAAATATACAATGACCATGGATTCTTATTATGGGGACAGGGAAGATCAAGTCAGAAATTCAAAAGAGGACAACATCATCAATATACCCACATCTGAAAACTCAAAAGGGAATATGATCTGGTCTGAAGAACAAAAAGCCTTCATGGAAGAGCTCAGGAGGGATTTTAAAAGTCAAATGAGAGTGGTAGAAGAAAAATTGGGAAAAGAAATGAAAGGCATGCAAGAAAGTCAATAGCTTGGAAAAGGAAGGACAAAAATTAGCTGTAGAAAACAAGTCCTTATAAAAAATACAGTTGACCAAATGGAAAAAAAGTACACTGAAGAAAACAAGTCTGTAAAAATACAATTGGCCAACTGGAAAAAAAAATACACTGAAGAAAAAAATTCCTTAAAAAGGAGGCACAAAAATTCATTGAGGAAAATGCCTTACAAAGTAAAAAATGGCCAAATTGAAAAGGAGGTACAACATCTAATAGATGAAAAAAATTAGTTAAAAATTAGAATTGGGCAAGTAGAAGCTAATGACTCTATGAGAGGGCAAGAATCAGTCAAACAGAAACAAAAGAATGAAAAAAAAAGATGAAAATGTAAAATACCTTGTTGGTAAATCAACTGACCTAGAAAATAGATCTATGATAACACAAAATTTAGCACTTCTACCTTAAAGGACCACAGGGCTTGTAATATAATATTCTGGGGGGCAAAGGAGATAGGATTACAACCAAGAATCACCTACCCAGAAAAACTGAACATAATCCTTCAGGGGAAAAAATGGTAATTCAGTGAAATAGAGGACTTTCAAGCATTCTTGATGAAAAGACTAGAGCTGAATAGAAAATTTGACTTTCAGATACAAGACTCAACAGAAACATAAAGAGATGCCTGGAAGAACTCAAGCCAAGATGAAGGCCACAGACCTAGGACTGTAGGTGAGGTTGCTGCAGCCAGCCAACCTGGCAAGAGAGCCTGGAGCAATCAGGATGCCTCAAACATGACAGAGGTTGTAGGCTCAGAACTTGTATTGTGCTCTATATGAACTGAGCTAAGCTGTTTGTATATTTGTTATTACTCCTTATGAAGTACACAGTCCTTTGTAAAAGCTAAAAAAAAAAGAGATCTATGAGAGACAATTTAAAAATCATTGGTCTGCCAGAAAACCAAACTTTAAAAAAAAGCCTAGACAGCATCTTTCAGGAAATCATCAAGAAAACTGCCCTGAGGTCTTGGAACCAGAGGGTAAAATAGTCATTGAAAGAGTCCATGATCACCTCCTGAAAGAGATACCAAATTGAAAATGCTAAGGAATATGGTAGCCAAATTCCAAAATTACCAGGTCAAAGAGAAAATACTGCAAGCAGCCAGAAAGAAATGATTTAAATATCTTGGAACCACAGTAAGAATTATGCAGGACCTTGCAGTTTTGACATTAAAAGATCATAGGGTGTGGAATACAATATTCAGTAAGGCAAAGGAGCTTGGATTACAACCAAGGATGAAGTACTCAGTGAAACTGACCATAATCCTTCAGGGGAGGAGATAAACATTCAGTGAAATAGGGGACTTCCACACCTTCCTGATGAAAAGACCAGAACTCAATAGAAAATTTGTTCTTCAAATACAAGACTCAAGAGAGCTATAAAAAGGTAAACAGGATGGGCGAAAAAAAATGTTAGTAAGGGCAAGCTGTTTATATCCCTACTAGGGAAGATGTCACTTGTAACACTTGAGACGTATATTGGTATTACATCATTTAAAAGGGGTATGTATAGACAGAGGGGGTGAGTATAAGTTGATTTTGATGTAATGATAAAAATCTAATTAAGTAGGTTAAATGGATCTAAATAAGTGGATTAAGTGGATCTAATTAAGGGATTGTACTGGGAGGGAAAAAAAGGAGGCAGGCAAGGGTAAAAATTACATTACATGAAAAGGCACAAAAAACAATTATAGTAGAGGGAAAGAAGGGAGGGAGATGAGCATTGTTTGAACCTTGCTCTCATCAGATTTGGTTCAAAGAAGTAATAACATAATCAGTTAGGTATAGAAATTGAATTTACCCTATAGGAAGTAGGAGAAGAAAAGGAAAGAAAAGGGAAGGATGAATAGAAAGGAGGTAAGAAGTAGTAAGGGTAAAGGGGAAGAAAATGGAAAGGGCTAATAGAAGGGAGGGACCAAGGGATGTGTGGTCAAAAGCAAAACACTAATGAGAAGGGAAAGGGAGAAAAGAGAAAGAAAAACATATGGGGTTGGGTTGGGGCAGAAATAAGATGGAGAGAAAGACACAGATAGTAATCATAACTGTGAATGTGAATGGCACAAACTCTCCCATAAAACAGAAACAGGTAGCAGAATGGATTAAAAAACATAATCTTACAATACATCGTTTACAAGAAGCACATTTGAAACAGAGGGGTATGCATAGGGTAAAGGTAAAAGGCTGGAGTAGAATGTATTATGCTTCAGCTGAAGTATAAGAAAAAAAAGCAGGGGTAGCAATCCTGATCTTAGACAAAGCAAAAGCAAAAATAGATCTCTTTAAAAGAGATAAGGAAGGAAACTACATCCTGCTAAAAGGCACCATAGACAATGAAGTAATATCATTGTTAAAAACATACACACCAAGTGGTTTAGCAAACAAGATAAGACAAAAAGATAAAAAGAAGATAAAAAGGGCAATTATTTTATACAAATGGAGCAAAAAAGGAAAACAAAATATGCAGAAGCTAGTAGTAGGGAGGACGGGTAGTGATGAAACCTTATTCTCATTGGGAATGGGTTAAAGAGGGAACTATATATATATATATATATATATATATATATATATATATATATATATATATATATATATATATATATATTTAGAAGGGTATAAACATTTTCTAAATTCAAAAGAAATTAGAGGGCAAGGGGATAGATTGAGGCGAGAAGATAAGGAAGGGATTCTTGCAGAGGTGGATAGATTAAGGAATAAGAGGACAAGGTAATAGGTAGAAGTAAAACAGAGAGTGTGGAGGAATAGGAATAAGATAAGAAGGACAATGAGGAATAATAGGAAGGAGGAAAATATACAGGTAATTATAGCTTAGAATGTGAATGGGATGAATTTACTGATAAGATGGAAACTGAAAGCAGATTAATTTGAATCTAACAATATATTGCTTTCAGGAAATGACATAAAAATGAGAGATACACAAAAAGTATAAAATAAAGGTCAGGAGTAGAATTTATTATATAAGAGCAGGCATATTAATCAAGATTTAAGACAAAGTTAAAGCTAAAATAGATTTAATTAAAAGAGAAAAATACGGAAACTACAATATGTGTTAGTCATATTATTTAATATTGTTTTAGACCATTTAAGATGACTAGATAGTAGAAAATATTTGAGAGTATACTTGCCAAAACAGACACAGAAATTATAGGAATATAAACACAAAACACTTTTTATACTAATAAAGTTAGATCAAAATAACTGAAGTAATATTTTTATTCATGGGTAGGTAAAGACAATATAATAAAAATTCCAATTTTACCTAGCTAATCTACTTATGTAATGTCATCCCAATTAAGTTCCTAAAAAAATCTTACTGAGTTAGAAAAAAATAATAACAAAGTTCATTTAGAAGAACAAAAGATCAGGAACTTCAAAGAAACTATGAGGAAAAAAGATGTAAAGGAAACAGCACAGTACAGTAGTATCAGACCATAAACAGTATTATAAGGTGAGAGTATGGTTGAAAAATAAAATGGATAATTTTGTTTATTTTAAATTTGTATTTTATTGTATAAATAAAACCTATGTAGCCAAGAATAGAAGGAATGCAGTAAATTGGGGGAAAATGTTCATAGACAATCTCTCAGATAGAATGGGATTGGGTTGGAATACTGTGGTAGTGTAGGAAATGATAAGCTAGTGGATTTAGAAAAAAAAACTTGGAAAAACTTGGACTTATGTAGGAGGATGCTTTCCACCTTCAGAGAAAGAGATGACAAGTAGAAATAAGCATAGCATGGTATTACATATATGTATATAAGTGTGTGTGTGTTTCCTTGTTTAATTGTAGGTTTCTTGAAGAAGAAGATGAAAAAATGAAGTAAAAAATGCAAAGCAGAGAACAAAATGAAACCTACAAGAAAGCAGAGAAAAGGTGGAAAGCTTTGGAAAGAAATGTTTTGTATCTATTATATAGGTTTTCTTGAAATGGAAATCAATTACTTTATATTTAATCCTCTCATGTTCTCCTATGAAATAAAGCTAAGACTAGAATTACATAGTTGTTTTCTAAAATTTATTTATTTTTAGTTTTCAACATTCACTGCCAGAAGATTTTGAGTTCCAAATTTTTACCCCATCTCACCCCTTCCCCCACTCCAAGGTGGCATGCATTCTGAATACCCCTTCCCCTAGTCTGCCCTCCTTTCTATCTCTCTCCCCCTTCTCTTATTCCCTTCCCCTTCTATTTTTCTGTAGTGCAGGATAGATTTCTGTACCCCATTTCCTGTACTTCTTATTTCCCAGTTGCATGTGAAAACATTTTTTTTAAACATGTGTTCTTAAAACTTTGGGTTTCAAATTTTCTCCCTTCCTCTCCACGCACCGTTATTGAAAAGGCAAACAACTCAATACAGCTTATACATGTGCATTTATGCAAAACACTTCCATAGTAGTCATGTTGTGAAAAACTAACTCTATTTCCCTTAATCCTATCCTTCCCCCCATTTATTCCATTCTTTCTTTTGACCCTGTCCTTCCTTAGAAGTGTTCGCTTCTGATTACCCCCTTTCCCAATCTGCCTCACCTCTATCATCTCCCTGCTCTCTTGTCCCCCACCCCAATTTCCTGTAGGGTAAAGTAGATTTCCATACCCAATTGAGTTTGTATGTTATTCCCTCCTTAAGCCAAATCCTATAAGAATAAGATTCACTCATTCCCTCTCACCTTCCCCCATTTGCCTTGTACTTTAAGAGCCTTTTCTATTTTTTTTGTGAGATAATTTCTCTTCTACCTCTCCCTTCCTCCTTCTCTCAGTATAATCCTCTCTCATACCTTAATTTTATTCTCCAGATATCACCCCTTCATCTTCAACTCACCCTGTGCCCTCTATTTATCTATCTGTCTGTCTGTCTATCTATCTATCTATCCATCCACACATACATATACATATTTTTTTTCCCTCCAACTACCCTAATACTGACAAAGTTCTCATGAGTTTCAAATATCCTTCCATGCAGGAATGTAAACGGTTTAACCTTAATAAGTCTGTTATGATTTCTCTTTCCTGTTTACCTCTTCCTGTTTCTCTTGAGTCTTGTATTTGAAAGTCAGATTTTCTATTCAGCTCTGGTCTTTTCTTCAAGAATGCTTGAAAGGCCTCTATTTCACTGGATGTCCATTTTTCCCCTGGAGGATTATACTCAGTTTTGCTGGGTAAATAATTTTTGGCTGTAATCTTATCTCATTTGCCCTCAAGAATATTATATTCCATGCCCTGCAGTCCTTTAATGTAGAAGCTGCTAAATCTTGTGTTATCCTGATTGTGTTTCCACAATACTTGAATTATTTCTTTCTGGCTGCTTGCAATATTTTCTACTTGACCTGGGAACGCTGGAATTTGGCCACAACATTCCTAAGAGTTTTCCTTTGGGGATCTCTCAAGAAGAGATCAATTGCTATTTTGAACTCTGATTCTAAAATATCAGTGCAGTTTTCCCTGATAATTTCTTGAAAGATGCTGTCTAGGCTCTTTTTTTGATCATGGCTTTCAGATAGTGCAATAATTTTTAAATACTCTCTCCTGGATCTATTTTCCAGGTTGTTTTTTTTTTCCAAGGCGATATTTCACAATATTTTCTAATTTTTCATTCTTTTGGATTTGTTTTACAGTGTCTATTTCTCATAAAGTCACTAGCTTCCAATTGCTCTATTCTAATTTTTAAGGAAATATTTTCTTCAGTCATCTTTTGGACTTCCTTTTCCATTTGGCCAATTTTTCTTTTTAGGGCATTCTTCTCCTCATTGGATTTTTGGACCTCTTTTGCCATTTGGGTTAGGCTATTTTTTAAGGTGGTATTTTCTTCAGTATGTTTTTGGGTCTCCTTTAGCAAGCTGTTGACTTGTTTTTCATGATTTTCTTGCATCACTCTCATTTCTCTTCCCAGTTTTTCCTCTACTTCTCTTACTTGCTTCTCAAAATCCTCTTTGAGCTTTTCCAAGGCCTGGAACTGATTAATATTTTTCTTGGAGGCTTTGGATGTAGGAGCTTTGACTTTGTTTTCTTCTGGTTGTATATTTTGATCTTCTTTGTTACCAAAAACAGATTCTATGGTTTGACTCTCTTTTCAATGTTTGCTCATGATCCCAGTCAATTACTTGAGTTTTAAACTCTTTGTTAAGGTAGGGATCTGCTTCCAATATGGAGAATATACTGTCTCAAGCTTTGGGGGTTTGTATAGCTGTTTTCAGAGATACTTCTAGGAAGCTGTAAGTGTTCAGCTTTTCCAAGGTGTTATTACAAGGGGCAAGGTGTTTACTCCTTTCCTGTCCTGTGCTCTGGGCTATGAGTGACCACAAGCACTCTTTTCTGTCTTGGAACTGTGAGGAGGATTTCCTGTTCATCTCCACTTCACTCTCCATCACACCAACTCTCCTCCTCACCCCAGGACCACCACCCAGAATTGTGACCCAAATGCAAGCAAGGGCAAAGCAAGAGATTCCTGCCACAGCACTGGCAAAAAGATCCCTGCAATCCCACTCTGATCAGCCACTACATTTCCCCTCAGTCTGTGGGCCAGAAGTTCCAGAAGCAGCCTTTTCCCTGGGGCCATGCTTGGGAACTGGGGCTGGGAACTCACTTTTCTCTCTCACTGCAGAAACAGACTTTTTCCCATTGACCTTCTGAGTTGTCTTTGGCATTAGTGGGTTGAGAGGTCTGGAAACTGCTAAAGCTGCCTATGATTCAGTCCTCTGACTCCTGCTCCAGGTTCCCTGTGGCCTGCATGCTCATACCAAATTGTGTTCCTCTCCCTCCTGGCGTGATATGCCTTTCAGTTCAACCATCCAGGTTGTCTTAGGCTGGAAATTTGTTTCACTCTGTCTGTTTGTGGGTTCTGCTGCTTTGGAATTTGTTTAGAACCATTTTTTACATGTATTTGGAGGGATTTGGGGGAGAGCTCAAGCAAATAATTGCTTACACTCTGCCATCTTTGCTCTGCCCCCCCATAGTTGTTAATTACTTTCCATCTGCCTACTAAAATTCATGCTTTCTTCTTGATGTTGTTGCTGCTACTGCTGCTGTAGTTGTCTCTGTAACAGATTAACCATCTTGCTATGTTTGGAAGCACATGAGCTGTTCATGGGACCAGTAACACTACTGATTGCCATAGATAGACAGACACATAGATTGGTAGATAGATAGATAGATAGATAGATAGATAGATAGATAGATAGATAGAGATATAGCTAGACATAGATAGATAATATTCCAGTATGTGTCAGAGTTATGATTTTATAAATGTGTAAGACTTAATAATAATAAATAAAGCCAGTATAAATGTTAAGGTACTTTTCGAGTTCCTTGTTCTATAATTACTCAGTTGCTAATAAGTTGTTCTTTATACTTCTAAGAATTTTTGTCTTGTGTGCTACTTTGGCTATAATCACCTTGGTCTTTTCACCTTTGCTTTTTGTTCATTAAGGGAACCCTTAATTTTTGATATATTTTTGATTTCTAAATACCATTCCATGGGATTCTTATTTGTTAGCTTTAATAGTTTGATATGGCATTAAAGGTTTATGTTATGCATTCCCAGTAGATATTGATTTTATCTTCCAACGCCTTTCCATAGATCTTCAATACCTCTTTCAAGGTACTTTTGTCATCTGTTTCAATAATAGGTATAATTTCTGTTTGATAGCATAACAAAATTGAAAAAGACTCATAAGTTATAGGCAAGGGCTACATATTGCTTTTCATCAACAGAAACCTCAGCTTCAAGGTAAACCCTAATATATGTTTCATCAGATAGTGCAAGGTGACTAGATAAGGACTTCATAACTATGCTTAGATTAGATGAAATAAGAAATGAAATAAAGAAGCTACTAAAATTTGAAGAAATCTTGAAGAACTTGGACATTAAATTATAAATATTTTCCTAATGATGAAATGGAGGACAAAGTAACATCAATATCTCAAATAATTTGGCAAATTTGGGCAGACATCCAGTGGAATTACATAAAGATTTTTTTTTATAATTTCGTGGCATAAACTGAAACAGCAGAGCAGTTATGCCAAAACAGAATGTATGTGTGTATGTGTGCATGTGTATATAATGCACATGTGTGTATATAACTAGAATGTGCTGTGATCAAAATAAAAGAATAAATTCTTCTACAATATTTTGAAGAAAGTGTTAGTAATCATTTTAGCACCCAAAACACAACAATATTTTTTGTAAATTACTGTATTGTAAGAGTCATATGATGACATATGGAACAATCAAGAAATATTAGTGAAGATATTTCATTATTTTGGAGAATAGTAGGATGACAATGAAAATCATTCCTGGATCCTGCTGGGAGTTCTTCAACATGAATCTTCCCATACTCCCTAAATTTTTTATTTTATTTCAACATATTTTAAAAGTTATTGTTTATTTTGAAAATTCTTTTAAAATATTGAGTTCCAAATTCGTTCTCTCCCTTCCTCCCCTTCTACTAATAAGCCAGGCTGAATCATAAAAATTACACATGTGAAATTATGAAAAACACTTCAAATTAGCTATATTACAAAAAAGCTCTCTCTCTCTACACACACACACACACACACACACACACATATGTATATATGTATATATATAAAGCAAAAATAATTATACTTCAATTTGCACTCAATTCTCCGGAGGTAAGCAGCAGATTTTTGTAAGTCTTTTGGATGTGCCTTGGATCACTGTATTGGTAATAGCAGCTAAATCTTTCAAAATCCATCATCATCAAAAGCATTGCTATTGCTATGCATAGTGATCTCCTGGTTCTTATTTCACATTGTGTCAATTCATATATGTCTTGTCATGCTTTTTTTTTTCTGAAACTAACCCCTCATCATTTCTTATAACAAAGTAGTCCTTCATCAGAATTAGATACAACTTGTTCAGCCATTCCACAATTGATAAGCATACCCTCAATTTCCAATTCTTTCCCACCATCAAAAAGAGCTGATCTATCTATCTATCCATCTATCTTTCTGTCTGTCTGTCTGTCTATCTATCTATCTATCTATCTATCTATATCTTTGTACATCTTGGTCCTTTTCCTTTTTTTATTTCTTTGGGATGATGTAGACCTAGCAGTGGTATTGCTGGGTCTGTAGGGTTTTGTAGCCCTTTGGGCATAGTTCCAAACTGCTCTCTAGAATGATTTAATCAGTTCACAACTCTACTGACAATTCATTAACATATTCTTTTTTTATTCATCCCCTCCAGAATTTGTTATTTCACCCTTTTCTGCCATATTAACAAGCCTGAGTCTAGGTTGTAATCCTGAGCTTCTTTGCCCTCTGGAATATCATATTCCAAGTCCTTTGATTCTCTATGTACAAGCTACCAAATTTTATGTTATTCTGACTGTGGCTCCATCATATGAATTGCTTCTTTCTGGGTTCTTGCAACATTTACCCCTTGACTTGGGAGCTCTGGCATTTGGTTATAACATTCCAAGGAGTTTTCATTTTGGGATCTCTTTCAGGAAGTGATTGGTGGATTCTTTCAATTTCTATTTTAACCTCTGGTTCTAGAATATCAGGGCAGTTTCCCTTAATAATTTTTTGGAAGATAATGTCAAGCATCCTTTTCTTATATGGCTATTAGGTAGTCCAATAATTTTTTAATTATCTCTCAGTCCATTTTTTCAAAGCAGTTGCTTTTTGCCAAAGAGATATTTCACTCTGTCTTCAATTTTTTATTTTCATTCCTTTGATTTTGTTAATTGTCTCTTCATGTGTCATGGAGTCACTAGCTTCCTAATTCTAATTTTTAAGATTTGTTTTCTTCAGTGAGCATTTGTACCATTTTTCTATCTTGCTAATTCTGCACTTTAAGCAGTTCTTCTCTTTAGTGAAGTTTTGTCGATCTTTTTTCATTTGATCAATTCAGCTTTTTAAGGAGTAATTTTTCAGTAGATTTTCGTGCCTTCTTTTACCATTTGTGTTTTTTTAAGGTGCTATTTTCTTCAGCACTTTTGTGTGTGTGTCTTCTTTGCCAAGATGTTGACTCTTTTTTCATGAGTTACTTGCACCATTCCATTTCTTTTCCCAATTTTTTCTTACCATCCTTATCTGATTTTAAAATTCTTTTTTGAGCTGTTCCAGATAATATTTTAGGGCTGAGAAAAATTCAAATCTTCCTTCAAGGCTTTGGATGTGGAAGTTTTGATCTTGTCTTCCTAGGTTTGTGTTTTTTTTTTTTTACCTGCCCTGTCACAAAGTAACTTTCCATGGTCAGGATCTTTTTTGTTTATTTGTTTGTTCATTTCTCCCTCCTATTTCTTGACTTTTAACTTTCTGTTAAAGTGAACTTTGCTCCTAAGGTAGAGGAGGCATGTCCCAGAATTCAGATATCTTTTTCTTTCTTTCTTTCTGTCCTTCTTTTTATTGTCAAATTTATTTTTTTTTGCACTTCATACTGATTTTTTCCCAATTACATGTAAAGATTATCTCCAACATTAATTTTTGTAAGATTTTGAGTTCCAAATTGTTCTCCTACCTATGGAAGCAAGTAATCTCGTATATGTTATATATGTATAATCATGTTAAATAGATTTCCACATTTGTTATGTTGTGGGAAAAAAATCAGAAAAGGAAAAAGGACAGGAAAAAATTAAAAATGTGTAAATAATATGCCTCAATCTGCATTCAGACTCCCTGACTCATTCTCTGATTTTGGTTAACATTTTCCATCAAAAGTCTTTTGGAATTATCTTGAATAATTGTATTGCTGATAAAAGCTAAATCTCATCACAAAATGTTGTTGTTACAGTCTACAATGTTATTCTGGATCTACTCACTTCATTCAGCATCAGTTCATGTAAGTCTTTCAGGTTTTTCTGAAACCTACCTGTTCATCATTTCTTATAGAGAAAATAATATTCTATTACATTCATGCATCACAACTTGTCCAGCCATTCCCCAATTGACGGGCATCTCCACAATTTCTAATTATTTGCCACCATGAAAAGAGTTGCTATAATTCTTTTTTTTTAACATTTAAGTCTTTTCCCCTTTTTTATGAACTCTTTGGGACACAGACCTAGTAATGGTATTGCTGGATCAAAAGTTATGCACAATTTGGTTGCCCTTTGTACATAGTTCTAAATTGTACTCCAGAATGGTTAGTTCAATTCACAATTCCACCAATAATGCATTAGAGTTCTAATTCTCCCAAATATTATCTGCCATTTATCATTGTCCTTTTCTGTCATATTAGACAATCTGATAGGTATGAAGTTTTACCTCAGAGTTGTTTTAATTTGCATTTCTAATCAATAATGATTTAGAGCACTTTTATGTGGCTATAGATAGCTTTAATTTCTTCAACTGAAAACTGCTGGTATCCTTTGACCATTTATCAGTTGCAGGGTGACTTATATTCTTTTATATTTGAATCAGTTCTCTACATATTTGAGAAAGGATGTCTTTATCAGAAACACTGGCTAAAAAATGTTTCACAGCTTTCTGCTTTCCTTCTAATCCTGGTTGCATTGGTTTTCTTGGTGAGAGAACTTTTAAAATTTAATGTAATCAAAATTATCCATTTTACATTTCTTAATGTTCTCTATGTTTTGTTCAGTCATAAATTCTTCTTTTCTCCATAGATCTGACAGGTAAACTATTCCTTGCTCTCTTAATTTGCTTATGTTATCACCCATTATGTCTAAATCATAGTTCCACTTTGACCTTATCTTCATATATGGTGTGAATGAGATTTAGGTCTATGCCTAGTTTTTCCACATTCTTTTCCAGTTTTCTCAGCATTTTTTTTTTATTTCAAATAGTGAGTTTTACCCTAGAAGCTGGAGTCTTTGGCTTTGTCAAACAGTAGATACTAGTCATTCAGTACTATGTCTTGTGTACCTGATATATTCCACTGATCCACCACTATATTTCTTGGCAAGTAGAAAATAGTTTTGATGATTTCTGCTTTATAAAATTGTTTTAGATCTGGTACAGTTAGATCACCTTATTTTATTTTATTTTTTTCATGAATTCCCTTGGTATTCTGGATGTTTTGTTCTTCCACATGAATTTTATGATTATTTTATCTAGCTCTATCAAATATTTTTTGGTAGTTTCATTGGTATGGCACTGAATAAATAAGTTAGTTTAAGTAGAATTGTCATTTTTATTACACTAGCTCAGCCTACCCATGAGCAATTTATATTTTTCCAGTTGTTACATTTGACTTTATTTATATGAAAAGTGTTTTGTAATTGTGCTTATATAGTTCCTGGGCTTGTCTTGCCAGGTAGAGTCCCAAATCTTTTATATTTTCTAAAGTCATTTTAAATGGGATTTCTCTTTCTATCTCTTGTTGCTGGACTTTGTTGGTAATACATAGAAATGCTGCTGAATTATGTGGGTTTATTTATATCCTGCCATTTTGCTAAAGTTGGTAATTGTTTCAAGTGTTTTTTTTAGTTGATTCTCTAAGTATACCATCACATTTGGAAAGAGGGATAGTTTTATTTCTTCATTTCCTATTCTAATTCCTTCTATTTATTTTTCTGTTCTTATTGCTATAGCTAACATTTCTAGTATGATATTGAATAATGGTAGTGATAATGGGTATCCTTGTTTCATCCCCAATCTTACTGGAAATGCTTCTAGCTTATCCCTATTACATAAAGGGCTTTCTGCTGGTTTTGGATACATACTGCCTATTATTTTAAGAAAAACTTAATTTATTCCAAAGCTCTCTAGTGTTTTTAATAGGAATAGGTGCTGCCTTTTGTAAAAAAAAAAATTTCTGCGTCTTTGAGAAGCATATGTTGAGATAATCATATGACTTTTGTTGGTTTTCCTATTCATATGATCAATTACGCCGATAGTTTTCCTAATTTTGAACCAGCCCTGTATTCCTGGTATAAATGCAACCTGGTCAGCCTGGTCATGGTGAATTATCCTGTTGACAAATTACTGTAATCTCTTTGCTAATATTTTATTTAATACTTATTAATTTTATCTTATATTTATTTTGTTTAATTTTTTAAAAAAATATTTAAAATTTTATTCATTTAGTTACATAAGTAAGTTCAATCAATTAATTAAATAAATAATTTATTTAAATACATTTATTTATTTAATTTAAATTTGTTTTGCATCAATATTCATTAAGAAAATTAGTCTATGCTTTGCTTTCTCTGTTTTGGGTCTTCCTAGTTTAAGTGTCAGCACGATATTTGTATTGTAAAATAAAAGAAAGATGGTAGAACTCCTTCTCACCTATTTTTCCAAATAGTTTAAATAATATTGGAATTAATTGTTCTTTAAATGTTTGATAGAATTCGAATGTAAATCCATCTGGCCATGGAGATTTTTTTCTTAGGGAGTTCATTGATGGCTAGTTCAATTTCTTTTTCTAAAATGGGTATATTTAAGTATTTATTTCCTCTTCTGTTAATGTAGACAATCTATATTTTTATAAATATTCATCCATTTCACTTAGATTGTCAAATTTATTGTGATACAGTTAGGCAAAATATGTCCTAATTTTTTTTTTTAATTTCCTCTTCATTGGTGGTGAACTCACCATTTTCATTTTTTTTTATACTAGTAATTTGTTTTATTTTTTAAAATAAAATTAACCAAAGGTCTATCTATTTTATTGGCTTTTTTCTATAAAACCAGCTTTTAACTGTATTTGTTCAATAGTTTCCTTATTTTCAATTTTATTAATTTCTCCTTTGGTTTTTAAGAATTCTAATTTGGTATTTAAGAGGGGATTTTTAATTTGTTCTTTTTCTAGATTTTTTAGTTGCGTGCCCAATTCATTGATATCTTCTCTCTCTCTATTTTATTCATGTAAGCATATAGAAATATAAAATTTCCCCCAAGAACTCTTTTGGCTGCATCCCATAAATTTTAGCATGTTGTCTCATTATTGTTATTCTTTTCAATAAAATTTTTGAAGAGCATAAAGTTCAAACAATGCTTCTTTTCTTCTACTGTAATGGGTCTTTTGTGCCTCTTCATATGATATGATCTACCCTATTCTACCTTCCCCTTTCCTTTTCTCCCATTACCCAGACGCTTTTTTACCCCTTAATTTTTTATATCATCATATCAAAGTCAACTTGTACCCACACCCTCTGTCTATATATACTCCTTCTAACTGCCCTAATGGAGATAGAGTTGTCAAGGATTACAAGTGTCATCTTCCCATTGTGGGGATGTAAATAGTTTAATCTTATTGAATAACTTTTTTTCTCTTCTATATGCTTCTTTTGAGTCTCGTATTTGAAGATTTCAGTTTCTGTTCAGCTCTGATCTTTTCATTAGGAATGTTTGAAAGTTCCCTATTTCATCTTTTCCCCTAAAAGGTTATTCTCAATTTTGCTGGGTAGTTGATGTTTGGTTGTAGTCCATGCTCCTTTGCCTTCTGGAATATCATATTCCAAGGCCTCCAATTCTTTAACTTAGAAGCTGCTAAATCTTTTGTAATCCTAACTGTGGCTCCTTGATATTCAAATTGTTTCTTTTTGAAGTATTTTCTCCTTGATAATCCTGGAAGTTGGCTGCAATATTCCTTGGAGTTTTCATTTTCAGATCTTGTTCAAGAGATGATAGGTAGATTCTTTCAATGTCTTTTACCAAATGGTTCTGGAATATCAGGGCAATTTTCCTTGATAATTTCTTTAAAGATGCTGTCCAGGCTCTTTTTCTTTTCTTTTTTTTTTTAACATGGCGTTCAGGTAGCCCAATAATTCTTTTTTAAAATTTTTACTTTTTTATTAATTTATTTTGATTTATCAACAATCACTTCCATAAGCTTTTGAGTTTTAATTTTTTCTCCCCTCCCTCCACCCTCCCCAAGATGGCACACAATCTGATATAGGCTTACATTTACATTTATATTAAACATATTTTCACATTAGTTTGTAAGTAAAATTAAAACCAATAGGAGGAACCATCAGAAAGATGAAACAAAACTCAACAGAAGGAAATAAAATATAGCAATTGCATTCAACTCCATAGTTCTTTCTTTGGATGTGGACAGCATTTTCCATCATGAGGCCTCTGGAGATGTCTTAGATCCTTGTAATGCTGAAAGGGTTCAGTTTAAAATTTAGTCATTATCAATATGGCTGTTATTGTGTACAAAGTCCTCTTGGTTCTGCTCACTTCACTCAGCATCAGACCATCAAGTCTTTCCAGGTTTTTCTGAAGTCAGCCTTCATCATTTCTTATAGCACAATAGTATTCCATTACATTCATATACCACAACTTGCTCAGCCATTCCCCAATTGATGGGCATCCTCTCAATTTCCAATTCTTTGCCACCACAAAAAGAGCTGCTATGAATATTTTTGTACATGGGTCCTTTTCCCATTTGTTTGATCTCTTTGGGATATAGCCCTAGAAGTGCTATTGCTGGATCAAAGGGTATGCACATTTTTGTAGCCCTTTGGGCATAGTTCCAAATTGTTCTCCAAAATGGTTGGATCATTTCACAACTCCACCAACAATGTATTAGTGTTCCAATTTTCCCACATCTTCTCCAACATTTATCATTTTCCTGTTTTGTCATGTTGGCCAATCTGATAGGTGTGATGTGGTACCTCAGAGTTGTTTTGATTTGCATTTCTCTAATCAATAACGATTTAGAGCATTTTTTCATATGACTATAGATGGCTTTAATTTCTTCATCTGAGAACTGTCTGTTCATATCCTTTGACCATTTATCAATTGGGGAATGGCTTGTGTTCTTATAAATTTGTCTTAATTCTCTATATATTTTAGAAATGAGGCCTTTATCAGAGAGACTGGTTGTAAAAATTCTTTCCCAATTTTCTACCTTCCTTCTAATCTTAGTTGCATTGGCTTTGTTTGTGCAAAAACTTTTCAATTTAATGTAATCAAAATTATCCATTTTGCTTTTCATAATGTTCTCTATCTCCTGTTTGGTCATGAATTCTTCTGTTCTCCATAGATCTGATAGGTAAACTATTCCTTGTTCTCCCAGTTTACTTATGGTATCAGCCTTTATATCTAAGTCATGAACCCATTTTGACTTTATTTTGGTATATGGTGTGAGATTTGGGTCTATGCCTAGTTTCTGCCATACTCTTTTCCAGTTTTCCCAGCAGTTTTTTTCAAAGAGTGGGTTCTTATCCCAGAAGCTGGGGTCTTTGGGTTTATCAAATAATAGATTACTATAGTCATTGACTACTGTGTCTTGCATATTTAACCTATTCCACTGATCCACCTCCCTATTTCTTAGCCAGTACCAAGCAGTTTTGATGATTGCTGCTTTATAATACAATTTAAGATCTGGAATTGCTAGGCCACCTTCCCCTGCATTTCTTTTCATTAGTTCCTTTGATATTCTGGACCTTTTGTTTTTCCAAATGAATCTTGTTATTATTTTTTCTAACTCTATAAAATAATTTTTGGTAGTTTGATTGGTATGGCACTGAATAAGTAAATTAGCTTAGGTAGGATTGTCATTTTTATTATATTAGCTCAGCCTACCCATGAGCAACTGATGTTTTTCCAATTATTTAGATCTGATTTTATTTGTGTGAAAAGTGTTTTGTAATTGTGTTCATAGAGTTCCTGGGTTTGTTTCAGGAGGTAGACTCCTAAATATTTTATAATGTCTACAGTAAGTTTAAATGGGATTTCTCTTTCTATCTCTTGCTGTTGGGCTTTGTTGGTAATATATAGAAATGCTGATGATTTATGTGGGTTTATTTTATAGCCTGCAACTTTGCTAAAGTTGTTTATTATTTCAAGTAGTTTTTTACTTGATTCTCTAGGATTCTCTAAGTATATCATCATGTCATCTGCAAAGAGTGATAGCTTTGTTTCTTCTTTGCCTATTCTAATGCCTTCAATTTCTTTTTCTTCTCTTATTGCTAAAGCTAAGGTTTCCAGTACAATATTGAATAACAGTGGTGATAATGGACATCCTTGTTTCACCCCGATCTTATTGGAAATGCTTCTAGCCTGTCCCCATTACATATAATGCTTGCTGAAGGTTTTAGATATATGCTATTTATTATTTTAAGGAAGACTCCATTTATACCTATGCTTTCTAGTGTTTTTAATAGGAATGGGTGTTGTATTTTATCAAAAGCTTTTTCTGCATCTATTGAGATGATCATGTGGTTTCTGTTGGTTTTGTGTTGATATGCTCAATGATGCTGATAGTTTTCCTAATATTGAACCAACCCTGCATTCCTGGTGTAAATCCTACCTGGTCATAGTGTATTATTCTTGTGATAAGTTGCTGCAATCTATTTGCTAGTATTTTGTTTAAATTTTTGCATCTATATTCATTAGAGAAATTGGTCTATAATTTTCTTTCTCTATTTTGACTCTTCCTGGTTTAGGTATCAACACCATATTTGTATCATAAAAAGAATTTGGTAAGACTCCTTCTTCACCTATTTTCCCAAATAGTCTATATAGTATTGGAATTAATTGTTCTTTAAATGTTTGATAGAATTGCATGTAAATCCATCTGGCCCTGGAGATTTTTTCCTAGGGAGTTCATCAATGGCTTGTTCAATTTCTTTTTCTGAGATGGGGTTATTTAAGTATTTTACTTCCTCTTCGGTTAATCTGGGCAATTTATATTTTTGTAAATATGTATCCATTTCACTAAGATTGTCAAATTTGTTGGCATATAGTTGGGCAAAACAATTCCTACTTATTGTTTTAACTTTCTCTTCCTTGGTGGTAGCTTCGCCCTTTTCATTCTTGATACTAGTGATTTGGGGTTTTTTTTCTTTTTTTTTTAATTAAATTAACCAAACATTTATCTATTTTATTGGTATTTTCATAAAATGAGCTCTTAGTTTTATTTATTAGTTCAATAGTTTTCTTAATTTCAATTTTTCCAATTTTTCCTTTGGTTTTCAATATTTCTAATTTAGTGTTTAGTTGATTTTTAATTTGTTCTTTTTCTAGTTTTTTTAGTTGTATGCCCAATTCATTAATCTCATGTTTTTCTATTTTATTTATGTAAGCATTTAGAGATATAAAACTTCCCCTAAGAACTGCTTTGCTGCATCCCATAGTTTTGGTATGTTGTCTCATTATTGTCATTCTCTTGAATGAAATTATTGATTGTTTCTATGATTTGTTGTTTGACCCAATCATTTTTTAGGATTAGATTTTTTAGTTTCCAATTATTTTTTAGTCTATCTTTCCATGGCCCTTTATTACATATAATTTTTATTGCATCATGATCTGAAAAGGATGCATTTAATATTTCTGCCTTTCTGCATTGGATTGTGAGGTTTTTATGCCCTAGTACATAGTCAGTTTTTGTGTATGTGCCATGTACTGCTGAGAAAAAAGTATATTCCTTTCTATCCCCATTCAGTTTTCTCCAGAGGTCTATCATACCTAACTTTTCTAATGTTCTATTCACCTCCTTAACTTCTTTCTTGTTTATTTTGTGGTTAGACTTATCTAGTGCTGAGAGGGGAGGTTCAGGTCCCCACTAGTATAGTTTTGCTGTCTATTTCTTCCTGTAACTCCCTGAACTTCTCCTCTAAGAATTTGGATGCTATACCATTTGGTGCATATATGTTTAGTAATGATATTACTTCATTGTCTATGGTGCCTTTTAGCAGGATGTAGTTTCCTTCCTTATCTCTTTTGATTAGATCTATTTTTGCTTTTGCTTTGTCTGAGATCAGGATTGCTACCCCTGCTTTTTTACTTCAGCTGACATAATATATTCTGCTCCAGCCTTTTGCCTTTACCCTGTATGTGTCACTCTTTTTCAAATGTGTTTCCTGTAAACAACATATTGTAGGATTATGGTTTTTAATCCATTCTGCAATCCATTTCCATTTTATGGGAGAGTTCATCCCATTCACATTCACAGTTATGATTACTATCTGTGTCTTTTTCTCCATCCTTTCCCCTAGCCGTTTATGCTTTTCTTCCTCCTTTTTCCTTTCCCCCTTCACTGGTGTTTTGCTTTTGACCACTGCCTCCTTCAGTCCTCCTCCCTTTTATTATCCCTTTCCCTTTTCTTCCCCTTTATCTTACTGCTTCTTCCCTCCCTTCTTTCCCCCCTCCCTTTTCTTTCCCCTTTTCCCTCCTACTGCCTATAGGGCAAGTTAGATTTCTATACCTAACTGATTATTTATGCCCTTCTTGAGCCAAATCTGATGAGAGTAAGGTTCAAACAATGCTCCCCCCCCTTCTTTCCCTCTGCTGTAATAGGATTTTGTGTCTTTTCCTGTAATGTAATTTACCCTTGTCTGCCTCCTCCTTTCTCAGTATTTTCTAAGATCAGATTGATCCACTTATTTGGATCCATTTAACCCACTTGATTAGATTTTTTTTTATCATTACATCAAAGTCAACTAATATCCACCCTCTTTATGTATACTCCTTTAACAGGTGTAATAACAATACAGTTCTCAAGGGTTGCAAGTGTCATATTCCCTTGTAGGGGAAACAGCCCCCCCCTTATTAACAACATATTGTATCTTCTGTCCCATTTACCTTTTTAGTCCTTCTTGAGTCCTGTACTTGAAGATCAAATTTTTTGTTGAGCTCTGGTCTTTTTATCAGGAAAGTTTGGAAGTCTCCTATTTGTTGAATATCCATCTCCTCCCTTGAAAAATGATGCTCATTTTTGCTGGGTAATTGATCCTTGGCTGCATTCCAAGCTCCTTTGCCTTATGGAATATCATGTTACACACCCTGTGGTCTTTTAATGTAGAAGCTGCAAGGTCCTGTGTAATCCTGACTGTGGTTCCATGATATTTAAATTGTTTCTTTCTGGCTGCTTGCAGCACCTTCTCTTTCATCTGGTAATTTTGGAATTTTGCTATTATATTCCTTGGCATTGTCAATTTGGATCTCTTTCAGGTGGTGATGGTGGATTCTTTCTATGGTTATTTTCCCTTCTGGTTCTAGGACTTCGGGCAGTTTTCCTTTATGATTTCCTGAAAGATACTGTCCAGGCTCTTTTTTCATCATGATTTTCAGGTAGTCCAATAATTTTTAAATTGTCTCTCCTGATGATTTTCCAGGTGGTTGTTTTACATGAGGTATTTACATTTTCATCTATTTTTTCATTTTTTTGTTTCTGTTTGACTGATTCTTGCTCTCTCATAGAGACATTAGTTTCCATTTGTCCAATTCTAGTTTTTAACAGATTGTTTTCTTCTGTTAGTTTTTGTACTTCCTTCTTCAATTGGCCAATTGTGTTTTTTAGGGACTTGTTTTCTTCAGTGTACTCTTCTGTTATTTTTGTCCTTCCTTCTTCAATTGGCCAATTGTGTTTTTTAGGGACTTGTTTTCTTCAGTGTATTTTTTTTCCCATTGGCCAATTGTATTTTTGAAGGACTCTTCTACCTCTCTCATTTGACTATTAAAATCCTTCTTGAGCTCTTCTAAGAAGGCTTTTTGGGCTTCAGACCAGTTCATATTCCCTTTTGTTGTTGCAGATGTGGGTTTGTTGACAATGTTGTCCTCTTCAGAATTTCTGTCTTGATCTTCACTCTTCTCATAATATGAATCTATGGTACATTTCTTTTTATTCATGGTGTCTATTTATTCCCTGGCCTTTTAAGAGATTGAGCTCTCCTGCTGGGGAACAGAGGGCACTGACCCAAGCTTCTTGTGTTGGGAGCCTAGGTCTTGCTCACTGGCTTTGTGTCCTGGAGCCTATTATGTTGGTAATTGGAGGCTGTAGGTTTCTGGCAGCTTACCTTGTATTGGGCTGGAATCAGCAAGGCTGGAACTTTCAGGCAATTCTAGATTGCCTGCTTTTCCTTTCCTTTGCCTTTCTTCAGCTCCTTTTAGATGGGGTGCTGCAGGTGTTTATCTGCCTGGGGCCTGCAGTGTTGCCTCCCTTTTTTCTGCTAATGCACTGGGAGATTCCTTTGTGGTAGAGTGCCAAGACACCCATAGTTTTCTGAGCTGGTTTCCACAGGTTCCCCCACCCCTGCCCTCACTGAGGCACTCAGAGGTCCAGGTGTTGGTGTTTGCCTGTTCCACCACCTGGGCTTCAGGATTTCTTCACAATTGGAGGCTGGAAGGCTCTGAGAGCTCACGTGGTGTTGGGCTGGAAACAGCAAGGCGGGGGCTTTAGGAAGACTTTAGGTTGCTTTCTTCACCTCCTTTCAGATGAATTCCACAGGGTACTTATCTGCCTGGGGCCCCTTGTAGTTCTGACTCCCTTATTTTTGCTGAGGCACTGGGAGACTCCTTTGCTGGGCTGCTGCACTGCTGCTCCACATCTTTCCTGTAGTTCAGCTGTTCCAGGATTTTTTTCTGGGGTTATATTTTCTGGGTTTTCAGAGGTTGATAGGGGAGATTGAGAGTGACTACCTTTTCACTCCATCATCTTGGCTCCCAGAAGTGGAAGTCTGGATTCAGGTTTCTTGTGCAGCTATTTTCAGCCCTAGTTCCAGGGGTCTTTTATGTGTTCAGATTTTCTAAGAGGTTGTGATCTAATTAGGTCTGTGTTTTATTCTTCTGGCCTGTGAGTGACCACAAGTACCCTTTAGTGCAGTGGAACTGTGACAAGGGTTCCCTGCATCAAAGTTTTGCTCTGTTCACCTGTAAGTGAAGAGACAGTGTGCTGTGCTTCAGGCTGTTTTGTGCTGTTGTTTCCAGAAGTAGATGTGGGGATTTGCAAGTTTTTAGTGTTTCCAAGGTGGTATGATTTCAGGAAAGGACTGATGACTGCTTACCTGGTTTGTGTTCTGGTCTTTATTCAGGAAGTGCTCCTGCTTTCCTACAGACACAAGTACTAATACTTGTCTTAGCCCTGGGACTATGACCAAGTCCCACGCTCCATGAAAATCAACGACAGTTGCTCTTCTCCCTGGAACTGAAACCCAAAACTATTTATGACAACTGATATGCCTACACTACAGCCAAATCCAGCAAAGCAGCCCTGTAATCTGTTTCTAGCAAGTTGTTGAAGCCCCTTACCACCTCTGGGCTGAGGGATCCCAAAACTGCCAATGTCTGGAAGCCTTTAAACTCATTTCACCATCACTTGCTCTCCTGGCCACCCCTACCTCCCATGTCACAGACCTATCCTGTCAATTTCATAAGTTTTCTTATGTTGCTTGCAAAGGACTGCCCAGCATAGCATGTCCACATAAAAGAAGGTGCCATGCACTATAAGCAAAGCGTAATTTCAATAACTCAAAAGAAACATGAGATGTGCAAGGTCAATCTGACCTTTTGTTGGCTCTCATATGCCAAAATTTAATTTGAGGTGTTATTTTAAAGTTCTTTGGATGGAGATGTTTGGAGATTTTGGCTGAGTTACTTCTTGTGATCCAGATCTTGGTTCCACTGCTAATATACTTTATTTTCAAGAGGGGAGAGAGAGAGAGAGAGAGAGAGAGAGAGAGAGAGAGAGAGAGAGAGAGAGAGAGGAGAGAGAGAGAGAGGAGAGAAAAGAAGAGGAGAGGAGAGGAGAGGAGAGGAGGGAAGAAGAGAGGAGAGAGAGGACTGCTATAATACCTCTTCCTATTGGAATAGTAGTCTTCTACCAATGATGGTCTACAAATCAGGTAAGATACCACAATACTCAGTTTTACTGTTTTGTTCCAGGAGAAAGACAGTCCTCAGTCAAATAGCTTCTGATTTTCTGTTCTTTAAATAAGATAGAAAATGAGATACCCAGGGTTAGATTTCTCAACCTAAAAGGAGACGAAAATTAATAGAAAATGAAAACCTGGTGATGAAGTATAGCTTTTGAGGAATAAGAAAGAAGTGGAAAAATATATACAAAGATACTAGATTATGATCTGAAAGATGAATTTCTGCATTTAAGGTCATGGAGGGACTGCTGTAATGAGACAGTATGTGATCATCCCTTCATTCCTGTGAGTGGATTAAAAATATATGTACTTGAGGTAGTTAAAGATCTGAAAGTCCCAAGTGTTTAAGGTGACACTAATATTTATGTAGAAGGCCTGCCTCAGTTATAAGGCCAGAATTAGATGGAAGGAAAAAAATAAAACAAAGAAATAAACCTGTGAA
Source organism: Phascolarctos cinereus (assembly GCF_003287225.1). Taxonomy (NCBI): domain Eukaryota; kingdom Metazoa; phylum Chordata; class Mammalia; order Diprotodontia; family Phascolarctidae; genus Phascolarctos; species Phascolarctos cinereus. Next base: position 365,173,825 of record NW_027555625.1, on the reverse strand, counting down.
TCAGGTAATCACTTAATGAATAAGGAGGGAGAATACTATGGAGGCTGTTAGGCAACTACAGTAAGAATTGAGTTTGGGGAATATAAAACAGATGGAATAAGCATTTAAGGAAGGGAGTTTCTGAATGAAAGTGGCAAATGTTGGTTGCTTGGTTGGTTCGTTGTTGTCCTTCATTCTCAAAGAGGCACCAAAATGACATCACTATGTTGGAGTCAAGGTACAATGTGTCTGACTGTGGTTGATTGGATCTCAAAAGAACCTACCAGAGCTTGGGCAGAAATAGTCTGTATGAACAGTTGGAGTGGAAAAGCCTCCAAATTTGCACATCTCATGTTTCTTTTGAGTTATTGCAATTACGCTTTGCTTATAGATCATGGCACCTTCTTTTATATGGACACGCTATGCTGGGCAGTGCTTTGCAAGCACCTCCCATGTTTCCCAATAAATTCCAAAGTTCTTTGGAGATTCCTTGAGTGTGTCTTTGTATCACTTGTTCTGACCAACAAATGATCAACTGCCTTGCATGAGTTCTCCTTAAAATAGTCTTTTAGGCAAATGTACATTTGGCATTTGAACAAAGTGTCTGGCCTATCAGAGTAGTGCTCTCTGTAGTAGATTTTAAATGCTTTGCAGTTCAGTATGGTATTGTATGTTGCCAGATGATTTTTCAGAATCTTCCTAAGAAAATTCAAGTGGAAGCAATTCAATTTATTGGCATGACACTGGTAGACTGCTCAGGTTTCACAGGTATAGAACAATGAGGTCAGCACAACAACTCTACAGACCTTCAGTTTGATAGGTAGCCTAAAACCTCTTTTCTCCTACACTTTCCTTCAAAGCCTCCCAAACAGTGAGTTAGCTCTGGCAATGCACGTATCAACCTCATAATCTATGTGTATATTTCTGGAAAGTATACCATCAAGGTAAGTGAATGTATCCACAGTATTTAAAATTTCCCTGTTTGATTACAAATATGGAATGGTTCCATATATGGATGGTAGGTATGGTGCTGACTGATGGAGAACCTCTTTTTTTTGGTGTTCATTGTTAGGCCAAAATTAGCACAAACAGCAGAGAACCAATCCATACATTTTTGCATCTCAAATTCAGAGGCTGCAATAAATACATGATCATCTGCAAACAAAAAAATCATGAACGAACTCTCCTTCCACTTTAGCATTGGCTTATAGCCTTTTCAAGTTAAATAGTTTACCATCAGTGTGATTTTGATGCCACTTTCTTCCTCACTGAAGGTTTCTGACAACATTGAAGATGAAAACATAATGTTAAAAAGTATGGAAGCAAGCATATAGCCTTGCTTTACTCCATTGGTGATTAGGAAAGTACAAGAACATTGTTCATTTTTCAGAAGCTAGGCAAGCATGGCATCATGAAATTGATGTATAATACTGATGAACTTCTTCAGTGAACTGCATTTTGACATAATTTTCCACAAGCCTTCGTGACTTGGTGGTATCAAAGGCATTGGTCAGGTGGATGAATGTTCTATCCTGACCTCTTTTCTGCTCCTGGCACTTCTTCTAGAGTTTCTGGGCATCAAACACCATATTGACCATTCCTCAGGCCTTTCTGAAGCCACACTGGCTCTCAGGTAGATGACCAAATTCTAGGTATTAAGGATCAGACTATTAAGGAAGACTCTAGCAAGTATCTTGCTAGCAATGACTAAGAAAGAGATTCCCCCCACTTCGTGATTGTCACAGAACTATTATTTCCTTTACCTTTATATAGATGGACAATGGATGCATCCTTGAATTCCTGGGAATAACCTCCCCTTGACATATTGCCTGGTAGATTTCAGTTAACTTTTATATGGGGAGTGGACCCCCTATCCTGTTAATCTCAGCTTTAATAGAATCAGCATCAGGAGCCTTGCCATGAGAGGAACTTAATGGCATTCAAAACCTCTTCTTCAGTTGGAAATTTGTCTAGAGAAAGTTGACTTCTATGTGAAATATGTGGTGAATGGCTTGAGCACTGATTGATGAAGTCTGTTGAGAACAGTGTTTAGACAGGAGGAAGGTCTAGAAGAGAAAGAGCTTTCTACACATACAAAGAGATGGGAAGACTGTGAGATGAAGAGATCTAAGGTGATAGGATAGTTTTTGAATAATAGAGGAGGGACTAAAGATCTTCATGCCATCATGATATCTTTGAATCGCTTGGACAGAAACAGTAGGAGATGAGATTTTGTCAGCCATAGGAAAAGCAAATTATCAATATTCCCAAGCTCCAGTGTCCTTGAATACTGAAGACGGTTTTTGACAGGTTCAGTTTTAGAGTTTGTTACTGTCATCAAGGGGATTTGCAAGGATAGGCTTCCAAAGAAGTGGAGGGAGAAGAGATTTGTGTCCAAGTTTCTGGGCCACTAATTGTTTGATGTTAGGGTATCAGAGTAGACTCAATTCACATTCGTTGCTAACTATGTAGCCACCTCTCAAGATGGTAATGATTAAACATATACAGAAGATGTCTTTCTTTTGATGCAGACCCTGAACTCTCAGTCATCTCAGGGGATAAGAGTATCATCTGATACCTAAGGCTTGGGATTTCTGATGAATGTGAGTGTCTTTGGATTCATGTCCTTGATTGCCTCTATTCTGACCTGGTATTCAGGATCACTTATGCATCTAAGAATCAGGAAATGGCAGACAAGAAATGTGGTGACTTGAAAGATCCTCAGGGACTGAAGTAAATTCATAATTTATGCCAGATTTGTTGCCTCATTTCAAAATATTGGGGGAGAACATGCAGAAGACATTTTACATGTGGATAGAATATTATGTTCTCGATATTAGAATACCCAGAATCATAGGCCCTCAAACTTGTTTGCAGTACTGAGCCATGGGATCCCTGATAGACCAGTATTCCCTTAATTTAAGATCTTTTTATTACTATTGGTCCCCTGAACCCTGGATCACTGGAGGACATGAGCCCTTTTTGATTTGGTCCCTCTACTGCATACAATAAATTTCTTACTTTTTAAGGGTATGTAAAATATGGCTTCCATTGCAACTCTCTCTCTCCTCTCTGGACTGGGAAGCATGGAACCAAAATTTTGAAGCATGGTGGAGAAAGCGTTTCTTTTTTGAAAACAAGAAGCTATCCTCTCAATCACATCAACTGGAAATTTTAAGGACTACTCTTTTCTGAGACCTTCCTTCTGACTGTAGGGGGAAAATGGTGGAGATTCATTAGCAATATTTTCCACTGTATTTTTTAAAAATATTTTCCATTAAACAGCATTAATTTTTTCTTCTGTCCTTTCTTCTTTTTTTTCTCTCCTCCATTGGAAAAACAAAAACAAAGCCTTCATAGTAAATATGCATAGTCAAACAAAACAAAATTTCACATGTGCCATGTCTGAAAAAAAATTCATTTGGAATTTTAAGTCCAAAATGTTTCTGTCTAGAAGTGGGTAGCATACTTCATCATTGACCCCCTGGAACGGTGTTTGGTCATTACATTGATCAGAGTTCTTAAGTCTCCTGAAGGAGATTACCTTTATGATATTGTTATTATATACATTGTTCTGGTTCTTCTCACCTCATTCTATATCATTTCATATAATTTCCTCCAATATCTCTAAAACTTCCCCTTTCATCATTTCTGAGAATATCCATTTGCCATAAGTTTGTCCAGCCACTCCCCAGTTGATGAGTACTCTTCCATTTTTTTATTTAAAATTATTTATTTTTAGTTTTCAACATTCACTTCCATAACCTTTTGAGTTTTCAATTTTCTCCCCTTCCCTCCCTTCCTGCTTCCCCAAGCCAATGTGGTATCTCATACAGGCTCCACATATACATTCATATCAAACATATTTTGACATTAGTCATGTAAAGAAGTATTAGAACCAATGCGAGGAATCACAAGAAACAAGAAAAAAAACAAAAAAATTAAAAAATTAAAAAAGAGATCAACTAGTGTGCTTTCATTTACGTTCGACTCCATGGTTCTTTCTCTGGATGTGTATAACATTTTCCATCATGAGTTTTTCAGAGTTGTTTCAGAGATCCTTGGATTGCTGAGAAGAGCCAAGTCTATGAAAGTCAGTCATAGCACAATGTACAATGTTCTTTTGATTCTGGTCACTTCACTCAGAATCACTTCATATAAGTTTTTCCAGGTTTTTCTGAAATCCTCCTGCTCATCATTTCTTATGGAACAATAGTATTGGGGCAGGTAGGTAGCACAGTGCATAGAGCTCCAGCCTTGGAGTCAGGAGTACCTGAGTTCAAATTTGGCCTCAGACACTTGACACTTACTAGCTGTGACTCTGGGCAAGTCACTTAACCTCCATAGCCTTATCAAAAAGCAAACAAACAAACAAACAAACAAAATAGTATTCCATCACATCCCTATACCACAACTTGTTCAGCCATTCCCCAATTACTGGCATCCCCTCAATTTCCAATCCTTGGCCACACAAAAAGAGCTGCTATAAATATTTTTGTTCATGTGGCTCATTTTCCCATTTTTATGATCTCTTTGGAATACAGACCTAGAAGTTGTACTGCTGGGTGCATACACTTTGGTGTGTACAGTTTTATAGCTCTTTGGGCATAGTTTGAAATTGGTCTGTGAGTACTATTTTAACTTCCAGTTCTTTACAATGACAAAGAAAGCAATCATGTAAGTAAGTATGCATGCATATATGTATACATATGTGTATGTACATATGTGCATATATGTGTGCAGATATATGTGCATGTGTGTATCTATATCTATCTATTTATGAATCTATAATTTATTTTTACGTATGTATGTTTTTCTAATTTTTTAATCATTTTGGCCTAGTTGTAATATTGGTAAATCAGAGTCAAATGGAACACAGTTTAATAACTTTCTCTTGCCCATTCCACATAGCTTGGAAATAAATGAGTGACAGAGGATAACACATATTGTCAAGGACGGCTGAATAAGAAGGGTCTGAAAATGTATTCCATGCCAATGTCTTAATCATATCAACCATTATACTTGCCACAGAAGGCTAAGCAAGCAATCTCCTTCAACAGACAGTCATTATTATTCTAACTATTTCCACATCTTGGCATCTTCCACCACAGTGTCTTTTGCGTCTACTTTTTGTACACTCCCACTGTGCTAAGTTCAAACTTTATTATCCAAGCTATCATAATTATGTCCTCACTGGTATTCTTCCTTTCACTCTCACAGCTTTGAATCTATGCGAACACAGTACCAGATAAAATGTCTAAAAATACAGATCTGATCATGTCCTTTCTCTGCTCAGTATCCCTCAGTGTTTCATCCATAGCCAAATTCTCTATGCTCCTTTGAGGTAGAGATAAGAGAGATAGTCATCCTCCCTCATGAGATCTAGTCTAGTTCCTCAACTTGTTCTGTGACTGTGAATAACTCACCTAAATTCTCTGTCTTGAGTTCCTCGACTGGACAATGGGCGTACTAATACTTGTATTATCTACTTCACAGTGTTGTTATAAGGATGCTTTTCAAATTGTAAGTGCTACATCATTGTGACCTATAATCATCACTGTCATCATCATCATTAATCAGATATTTAAGGCCCTCCAAAATCCAACCCTAATTTATATGTTCTTCACTGTCTCCAGCTTGTCTCCTATATATAGAATATACTCTAGTCAAAGTGAGCTAATCACAAGTCCCTGGGTATCCTCTGTTTTGGGGCTTGTAACATGGATAAGTGGCAAGAATGTTGCTTATGTGACCCTGAGCGAATCACTTCACCTTTCTGTGCTTCAGTTTCTTTATCTGTAAGACGAAGAATCAGACTTAGAGTTGCTTTCTCATGCCGAATGCTATGATGATTCATCAGTGGACTCAAGAAACATACTATACAGTAAAGTGGTAAGATTCTTTGGGATGTAAGCATTAAAAATAGTTACAAAGTAACTCAAAACTTCCTCCTTTCATGAAGATGTGATATGACATTTTGGTTTCAAATGATTGATCAGGAAAAAAATTAATATTAGTTGTGATACTGAACATGCAATGATACTAATTATCAGGGAAGACTATCTGACAAGATCAATCACTGAGGTTCTTAATGCAGCATATCTTTTTTTGGTAATGATGAGTATAAAAATGATTTGTAAAATTGCCTCAACTGTAAAAACACAAGCAAAAGGAGATAAACATCGGAAGATAAGCCGCATTTCCAACAGAAAGCCAAAAGCGTATGTCTTAATCAGACAAGTTGGTTGGAAACTCATATACACGGCTACTACTCCCATTGATGTGCATACTTAACTCCTATTAAAATTAATAGGGGTCACACACATTCAGCAAGGAAGGAGAAGCCCTCATGGCGTGTCTCAGACTTGAAATAATAAAGATTTGATGATTACTATATTATTTGTCCATTAATTTTCAAATTATCTTGTAAATGTGCAGTCTGTGATCCCTGATACAATTATATCAAATAAAACCTTTCACTGGATCTATTTTTATTAAAGCAGTCTTATCCTCCCAAGAAATGTATAATTTGAGAGCACATATTGACAGTGTCTGAACTCAGTGGTCTCAGAGGAAACAGAGGGAAAAATTATTTTCCAATACTCCTGCCTCATTGAGATATACTTTGGTGTACATTTGATGTCATTGGACCATTAATTGTTAAAGCTAGATAGTACCATTATGTAACCTGAAAATATTGCAAACATAGGAAAAGTGAATATTGGAAGGAGAAGGAATGTTAGAATACAGAATGTTAGAGTTGGAATGGCATGTAGAACATAAAATGTTATCACTGCAAAGAATATCATGATAGCAAAGTATAGTCCAGTCTTCTCAAATTACAGATGAAGAAAGTGACTCAAATAGGCTTGCTCCAGGTTACAAGAAAGTGAGATGCCAGAGTGAGAATTTAAATATGTCTCTTCCAACTCAAAATCAAGCATTCTTTCAATTATTATTCCAAACTTATAAATCAATATACTGAGGATGAGCAAGGTTAAAAACTATTAAAAGTCAGTGGTAGGATCCTAATACTAACACACATGATTCATTTATAAAACTACTGTGAGGTTCATTATGACAAACTAATTTTGTAACCCATTATGGCAGATTATTACCCTTTTTAAGGTGTACCTGATGTCCATAACTCACTTTTGTCAACTATGTTCCTAACATCATGTCAGGCTCTAAGAATGTCAACCACTTCTTTTGTAGGTGGGGGACTGTGGGTGTAAACACTGAATATAGTGGCAGATTGTTTTTATCTTGGTCAGTTTTGTTGAATTTCTTTCTTTCTTCTGGTTCTTTATTATAAGGGAATGCTTTTTGGGGGTGAGTATATTTGTAAATGTAGACCACGAAAAAATAAAATGTAAATAAAATTGTTGTAAAAGAAGGTGCCATAAAATATTCCTCTCATGTTCTTCTTGAAAACATAACAGGAGAATTCATTGGAAGTAATGTATTTGTTGTACAGCAAAACACTTAGAACATCTCACATGCTACTCTATCTCTTATGGAAAGAAATAAGTCACATGAGAATAGAGTAAGATGGACTTAATACTGTCTAAATTTCTAGGCCCCCAGTCATCTTTAATGGTCAGTATCAACTTGGAGGGATATTTCTCATGGAGTTGTACAGGGATCTGTACTTAGTTCTTCATTCCTCAACATCTTCATCAACGACTTGAATGAAGGTATAGAGGATATGATTTTTAAACTTGCAAATGATGTAAATCAAGAGGAATAGCTAACACATTGGAAAAAAGCATCAATATGAAAAATAATCACAACAGGCTGGAATAAAGGGATCATTTTCATAAGTTGAGTATAAGAGAAAAATACAGCGGTATCAAACAAATCTCAATTGCCTACCATCATATAGGATGTGAGGAAACACGAATAAAAAACAGTTTCTGTGAAAGAGATCTTGTCTTGAGATTTTTGTGAACTGCAAAGGTCAATAAGAGTCTGATATCACACAAAAAAGGAAATAATATGCTCCTTTGATGCTTTGAAAGATAGGATATGCAAACATGAGAGGAATGATAGTTTTTCCATTCTCTCTCTTGTAAATACTACATCTTGAATATTGTTTTCACAATTGAGCACTACACTTTAGGAATTAAAGTGCAGGGAGAAGGTGATAAGAAGAATATGTCATATGAGGATTTATAAAAACTATTAATCAATCAACAAGGATTTCTTAATCACCCTTGGCATTGTCCATGTTGCTGAGGATTTAAAGAATAATTTTATAATCAAAGACTTTACATTCTTTTGGAGGGGGCTGTATATATGCACACACAGACATACACATATACATACATTTATACGCACACATATACATGCACACATGTGTGCATATACACATATATACATTTGTGCATACATATACATATATGCATATACACATGTGCCTATATGTATACTTAAGACATCTCTCATACACACACACAACACACACACAGCATAAAAGAAAAATAAACACAGGACAACTAAAGAGTAAACTAGAGAGAATGAAAAACTCAGGGAACACACAATTGCACCTTGCAAGATCTCTTGAATTCATCCTCTTCTCTCCTTTGACACTGCCACTACTCTGGTGCAGACACTAATCACTTCATGCTTAGACTATTGCAGGAGGTGAGTCTGCTTGCCTAAAATTTCTCCTCACTCCAATCCATCTTCCATTCAGTCACCAAAAGGATTTTCCTAAAGTGAAGATCTGACCAAGTCACCTCCTGCTAAATAAACTCAGGTGCCTCTCTATCTCCTCCAAGATCAAATAAAAATCCCCTGTGGCATTCAAAGTCCTTCAAAACTGAGCCCTCTTCTACTTTTCCAGTCTTCTCACACCTTACTCCCCATCAAGTGCTCTTTAATCCATTGACACCTCTTGGATGTCCTTCAGATAAGATACCCCATCTCTTATCTCCAGGTAATTTTTCTGGCTGTTTTAGATTCCTGGGATGCTTGTCCTCTCTGTCTCTGCTTCCCAGTTTCTTTGGCTTCCTTCAAGTTCTAACTAAATTGTCATCTTGTATAGGGAGCTTTTCCCAGCTACTCTTATTTCTAATACCTCCACTCTTCTATTAACTTCCTATTAATTTATACTGTAGATTATTTGTTTGTGCATATTTGTTTGCTCGTTTGCTCCTAGAAGTTAGGAAATGTCTTTTGACTCTTTTTGTATCTTCAGTACTTAGCAGTGCCTGCCATATAGTAGTTACTTAATAAATGTTTCTTGAGTGACTGCTTTCTTTTTTTGCCATCATTCTCTCCCTTTTTTTTTTTTGGCAATTTGGGTTAAGTGACTTGCCCAGGGTCACGCAGCTAGTAAGTGTCAAGTGTTGGTCTAAGGCCAGATTTGAACTCAGGTCCTCCTGACTTCAGGGCCGGTGCTCTATCCACTGCACCACCTAGCTGTCCCTTTTGCCATCATTATTAATCTTCTTTGCTATATACTATCTTTTACTTTAAAATGATGGATTGGGTTCCCTTTAGGGCCTTGGTTAATGGACAAAGATTCCAAAGTTCCTGAGTAACTGAATGTTTAACGTTTTTGGGGTTATTATGCACTTTAATGGATCTGTGATTCCACCAATGTAGGGAGCTCCCAGTGAAGACATTTCTTTACCAATGTAAATTAGACCTATCTATACAGACACTAGTTTAAATAATTGCCTAGAACATGGAAAAATTAAGCGAGTTGCCCAGGGTCACAAACCACATAGAATTAAGAGTCAGGGCTTGAACTCATGTCTGCCTCCCTCTCAGACCAGCTTTCTATTCACTACTTCAGAATGCCTCTCCTATCATGCATTTTTATGAAGTATCAGTAGCACAAAGATAAAATCGTTCTTTAGAAAGGAAAACTAGAGCTTGGTGTAGCATGAGGAAAAAAAATCATAAAAAGATACTTCATACAACCAATGGGCATTAATCATTCTGAAAAAGACAGTTCAAGATGTGAGATAGCTATACTGGTGACTGCACTTGTTTATTCCTTTAAGATACAGTCTCAGCAAGAAGATGGATATTAAATCCTCAAGCTAATAGAGATAGCTGAGGAGAGAACTCATATGTGCTTCTTCTTTCAGAGAAATATGAAGCTTATGTAAAAATGAGCAGATCCTTAAAAACTGACCAATGAATAGGATTTCCCTAATATACTCTGAGATGGAAAACAATTGGGATTGTTCAGAAGCCTCAGTACTGGTGATTCTGAAAGAAATAATATCTACTTGGTTTAGAATGCAGCTAACAACAAAGCAATATTCATTAAATACCTTTGCTTCCTGTTGACTTCTTAATCCAACTTAAATGCATTTGCCTCCACAAATCTTTTCCTGATCTTCCCAATCAGAAATATTCTCTTCTTCATCTAAACTACATCATTGTATGTAGAGCTTTCTTAGGAACTTATGTTTTATTTTAGTTAGATTTAGCATTGCAATTATTTCTGTATTTGTTATGTAGAGTTGAACTGGTTCACCAAGGAAGCAAGATTGAGAAGGGATGGGAATATAGTCAGTATAAGAGTCAGAAATGGACAAAATATTAAAGAGCTAAGAGAATGGAGGTACCAGGGAAGAAAAAAAAAACAGGTTTATGGATTAAAAGGCATAGGGGAAAATGGAATTGTGTATATATATATATATATACACACACACACACACACACACACACACACACACACACACACACACACATACATATTTACATATATATATACATATATGTACACACACATATCATACACACACAAATAAAGTGATTGTACAGTTCATGAAGATGGAACAAAAGATTTTTGAGTGATGGCAAGATCAAAGGTGTGAACACATCTGTGTGGGTCAGAGTCAAAAAGTAAAGGAGTGGATGTGAGAATACCTATACCTATAACTTATACTCATACCCATATCTATTTCTATACCCATATTTATATTTATGCCTATATCAACACCAACACCTATAGCTATACCTATTCCTTTACCTATAGCTATTCCTATATTTATAATTATACCCATACCCATTTCTATACCCATACCCCTACCTATATCTACATTCTCTTTATATAAAGATTATACACACATATGTGTGTAAATATATAATCACCATTTCAAATACTCACAATCTCTAAGCTATGTGGAGTGAGCAACTTCCAACATAATGGGAAATAACAGAGAAGATTAAAATATTTATTTTCCCTCTGCTATTGGAGTTGCACCAAGGATGTTTTCAATGAACCTACAAAGGTATGATCTTGTAACAATGCTCATATGTAATTACAAAAAAAGCAGTTACTTTACTCACCTGTGCAATTATACAGAGAACATTTAGAAGTGAATAAATAACAGCAGGATAGGGCCTTATGCCAGTACTGTTTCTGTCTGAATTTCATTAAAAGAGTAAGAAGAATGAGAAAATAATAGTAATTAACAACAACAACCACAAACCTCTCAAGAGCTAACACATCACATATATTCTGTTGGAGAAGGAGGAAAGAACACAACATAGGGCAACATCAGCCTAGATGATGTATAGCAAGGACTCTGTCTGCCCTGAGACTATGTGAGTAGCTGTAAAGGCTTGAAAGGAACCTAAAATACTGGCAGGGTGGACTCTAGCATGATCATTGGGTTTGTTGACATCTTGGTTAGTGTGATGCAACTGTTTCTAACAGTATTTGACATAAGGAGTCAAAGAAATAGATTGAGTGCCATTTCTTAGCAAAATGACCCTTCTTGAAATCATTCTTAAGATCTGTTTGTCATAAGGGAGAGAAGAGCAGGTAGAATTATGGCTTGTTCTTGTACTAAAAGAAGACAAGACACATTGGCACAGATCAGTACCATCAAGACTCAAATTGCAGGAAAAGATTTAGTGCTGATGGCATTGGCCATTAAGGCTAGAAAACTATGAGTGTGCAGAAAATGGACTTAAGATATGAATTGTTTTATTATATGCTCATACTAGAACCTTACATAACTGGAAACAAATCTCACAAGTTTTAGATGAGGACTTCATATATTTTTTAACAATGATAATCTAAGCTCTAAGTCACACATTAATGTTTCACTGTTAAGTACTGGGTAATCATAAAAAAGGGACAATAACATTCAACCTCTAAGACAAGATTCAAAGAAATAGGAACTTAAGTTGAAGAGCTACTAAAATCTTAAGAGAAAATTGTTGAAGTAGCTGATGTCATCGAAAATCTTTGTTAAATACAAAGCTCCAGAAATAATGTCTAATTAAGAAATGGATAAGAAAAAATATTACTAAGTTTCAAATCATTTTGGAAAGGTGATAGGAATACTTAGATTGGAATAGGAAAAGCCTTTTTTTAGTTTGATGGCAGAAATGTAATGAATAACTCAATTATACCAAAATAAAGTAATTAAAAATGGTTGGAATTGACTATAACCATTATGAACAAATGAATTCCTTTGAAATGCAATAAAGAAATTTTTTAAAAATTTCAAGACCTGCACACAGAAGTACATGTAGCAAACAAATTCTTTTTCTCATAAAAGGTAAGGATAGGAGAAAATATAGAGCTATTGAAGAAATACATTCAAGAACAAGCATCAAATATCACAATGGACATGGAGACTTGAGTGAGCCATTTTAGAGATCTGATAATAGACAGTACATGATTAAATATTATCTAGCTAACATATGCAGCAGGAAATTTGAACTTCATATTGGTTCATTAAAATCACTATGGAATGGCGTATGGGAAAAAAAGTGTGCATAAGAAATTCTAGGTTCCCTTAATTAGCAATTAAAAAGAAAAATCAAAAGGTTAAGATGATAAAATGAGTACATATAGGAAAAAATAAAATGTTAAAAGCAGAATCAATTAATTTTTTTGTTACAAGAGCTTAAGAAATAAGTCTTGTTCTGGCAATACCCTCCCCAAATGCAGTTGCATGGCAGAATGGGATTACTGTTTATACATTCCCTCCTCCCTGTGAGGTGGTGACCTAGGATTTATATTCCTCCCCCTACCCCACTTTAATTTGTCATAAAAAAAGTTGACTGGATGGAATGTTTCATGATTTTTGTTCCAAGTGCCATTATGTCTAGTTTTAGTTCCACCTAGAAAGCAGAATTATCAAATATCACACTGATATGTAGTAACAGAACTTGACCTCATACATACGTCCTACTATAGATTCATTTCTTTACACAAAGAAAGAATATTTTGTTGGCATTGCAGAATAGGTTGGAAGGATGCAGAAAACAGAATCAAGGAGACTAGTTATGAGGTTATTGGAATAGGCTAAGCAAAAGGAAATGAATACCTAAACTTTTGTTATAGCAAAAGGAATGTTGGAAAGGAGGATATGGACACAAAGTATATTTCGCAGAAAAAAAAGAGTTGTGGGCAAAAAGTCAGGGGAGAAGAGTGAAAATGGATATTTCAAATTGTATCCCTATTTACTAGAAGAAGAAATTAAAGCTGGCAGAGATGAGGTGACTAGCTCAAGAAAACACAGCTAATGAATAGTAGATTCAGAACTCATATCTAAGGTCTTCCTTGACTCCTCGCTAAACCTGGAATGGATTGTCTACCCTGAATTGATCAATCAGTCAATAAGTATTTATTACATATACACCATGCACCAGGCAGTGTTTCAGATGTTTGAAATACAGTAAGAAAAGTGAAACAGTCCCTGCCTGCCTTCAAGGAGCTTAGATTACAAATACTGGGTTTAGTAAGTGTGGAATTGACATTGTCACATCTACACATTAGGGGAAAAAGTAAAACAAAAACTTTAGAAAACATATGGAAGGCAAATCAGAGAGGGGAGAAACTTGAGGCAATGACAATGATTAAAGGCTCTTACAATACTAGTGAGGAGTGATGTGGGCCTGAACTAGGGTGCTGGCATTGTGAATAGAAAGAAGGTGACAGACGTGAAGATGTTTAGGTACACACAATAAGATTTGATAATTGACTGGACCTCTGGGCTGACAGTAAACTGTTAAGAGTGGAAACAATATTATGAACCTGAATAACTGGAAGTCTGATTTTGGACATGCTGGTTTGAGATCCCTTAAGAATATCCAGTTTGAAATCTACATTAGGCTGTTTGTTGGTCATGTGAGACTTGAGTTAAGGAAAAAAATAGGGATCGGTAGCTAAATCAGGGAGTAATCTACACAAGAACAACCTGCTGTTTCTACCAAGTGACCAAAATTCCTCCTGAAATTCCTCATTCCATTTTGGGCTTTCCTTTGAATTTTTCTCATGATCCCTGCCCCCTGGTGTTTTGCACACAAGCAAGTGACTTAGATATTCTACAATCATTAGATCCTGAATAGTTAGGAGCAGGCAGCAATGTGTTACAACTTAAAACAACCATACATACGGGTATGTGTCCAGAGAATGGCAGGGGTATAAGGATGCCAAAAATCCAGGGTTTAGCTGTAATCCCTTGACTGTTGTATTACAAAAAAAAAGCTTGTTGCAATATAAAGCCAAATGCCCAATTTCTCAACTCTGGTCTCAGTCTGCTTCTCCTTTAGGCTCCCCATCTTCTCAAAGGAATTCTCATTTTGATTTTAAGACATCTAGTAAGAATATGTATGACAGCTCCAGTGATGTTAGAATAAACTCCACTGGATCAGTAAAAGTAGAGACAGAAAGGTTTGCACAAACTTTTCAGCATGTCTGATGCCTGGCAGTGCTTTATTAATGACACTGTCAAACTTTGTATTGTGCTTAGATTGGTGAAGGGAAGCTCTGTGCTCACCGAATGTAATTCAGGAACCAATAAAAGTTGATTACATACATATGAGGCGTCTGGGCCAGGGGTAGGATTGTTGGATGGCTTACAAAGAAAGTGTCATGTTTCATCTTCTGTGTGGAGTTTATGGGATGCCTGCATGAAACCACAGACATTTACAGAGTCCCTTTCACTAAACATCATGTAAACAGAATCATGTTCTTATTCAAAAATACATCTGCAAGATCATAGTTCAGAAGGAGAGCTCATTTTCAGCATCTCATCTCTTGCTTCAACTGCAGATCCTTGTCAGAAATTAAGTGATTAATTAATAGACACTGGAGGTCATCTTTAACCATTGTCAATGAAGAGATATCTTATATTTAATGTTTGGTGTGTAGTCAGGTGGGGGGGGGATCTAAGGGATGGATCCCATGCAAGAAATTGACTATTTCACCAAGAGCCATTAGGCACATAACATTCAATTTATTCATCAGCATTAGAGTATTAGTTGGTAAGGGCATGCCCTTCCACTGTGAATGGAAGCAACTAGGTAGTAAACCTATTTTCCCTCAGAGAGCTTTGCCCACAGCAGTAATACCTAAAAATTATTCTAACTGGCACTGAAATGCAGCCACCTCTGGGTAAATACATGGCAGCTGTTCAACAGCCATACGACACAGCTGTTTTGGAACAGGAAATGAGGGAGACCCTATCCAGTGAAAACTACAGGGAGTTTTTGGTGAGCAGAATGCAATTACCCCAACTGGAAATTTGCCAGGCTGCAATGGTAAACACCCTGACTGTTGGAAAAGTACCATGGGACCATCTCCCACATAGGGTTTCTTAAACAGATGATGGAATGAGAATATAATTATGATCATCTTAATCACTATATGATAATTATGATAATGTTAATGACAATAGCATTTTTCATTAAGGGCTTTTCTACTTCCTTGGGGAGGGGAGAGAACAAAAGTACACAAAACATGAAATCATTTTTTCTTTTAAAATCACACCATTATCATAATCATCATCATTGTCACCAACCCATACTTATAAAACACCAACTACCTGCTTAATAGTAGGTTCAAGAGGATACACAAAAGTGTAAAATCCAATTATTGCTCTCAAGAATGTTCCAATGTATTGCTATGTCTATCTAATTTTGTTTTTGTCTCCAGTTTGTCTCCTCTTCAATTTATTTTTACATAAATGTCTTAATATTTCTAATTAAAATGCTGTTCTATTCAACAACTTTTGGTGCCTATTGAATAAAAAAATATACTTTTGATGCTGGCTTTCAAGACTCTTCACAATATAGCTTTAGTCATCCTTTCCAGTGTTATTTTCTGCTATTCCCCTTTATAATCTCCAACTTCCTACTAAACTGTGCTAACTTCCATCTTTTGTTCTCATCCTATCTTCTCTCAGCATCCACTATACCTCTATATTATGACTTATCTGTCTTGCATGCCTAAAATAACTTTTCCCACCTCTTGTGGAAGCAGTACCTACTATATATATATATATATATAATATATATATTATATATATATATCTTCTCTCAGCATCCACTATACCTCTATATTATGACTTATCTGTCTTGCATGCCTAAAATGAACTTTTCCCACCTCTTGTGGAAGCAGTACCTACTATATATATATATATATATATATATGCATGGAACACATGATTATAAGACTGGAAGGTTCATTCCACATACGTGGATTTTTCCCTAAAAGTTCAATTAAACTGTTTTAGAGACTTAATTGTTTCCAAGGACTAAGACTCAAATGGTTAACATAGCTTTCCAGGTGTCCAAGGCATGAAATCCTAAAATAAAGTGATTGAGGTACTCAGACTTGGATGATTGTAAGATTGCTGTGCCAGTCAATGCAACCTTCTGACTGAGAAGGACATCTTAGTAACTATGGAAGTGAGGGGAGCTGTGACAACAGAAACAAAATTATACCTTTGTTGAATATCATTTCCGTCTATTGGTTTTTTTAAATTTTATTTTTATTTTGATGTATTAACAATCACTTCCACATGTTTTCGGGTGAAAATTTTTCTCCCCCTTCCTCCCCACCCTCCCAAGATGGCACAATCTGATATAAGCTTTACATTTACATACCCATTAAAGATATTTTCACATTAGTGAACTTGTAAGTAAAAATTAAAACCAATAGAAGGAACCATCAGAAAGATGAAACAAAACTCAACAGAAGGTAAAAATAAGTGATAACAATTAGACTTCCATAGTTCTTACTTTGGATGTGGACAGCATTTTCCATCCCAAGGCCTCTGGAGATGTCTAAGATCCTTGTAATGCTGAGAAGGGTTCAGTTTTAAAACATTTGTCATTGTATAAATGTGGCTGTTATTGCATAAAGTCCTCTTGGTTCTGCTCACTTCACTCAGCATCAGACCATATAAGTCTTTCCAGGTTTTCTGAAGTCAGCCTGTTCATCATTTCTTATAGCACAATAGTATTCCATTACATTCATATACCACAACTTGCTCAGCCATCATTCCCCAATTGATGGGCATCCTCTCAATTTCCAATTCTTTGCCACCACAAAAAGAGCTGCTATGAATATTTTTGTACATGTGGGTCCTTTTCCCATTTGTTTGATCTCTTTGGGATATAGCCCTAGAAGTGCTATTGCTGGATCAAAGGGTATGCACATTTTTGTAGCCCTTTGGGCATAGTTCCAAATTTTTCTCCAAAATGGTTGGATCATTTCACAACTCCACCAACAATGTATTAGTGTTCCAATTTTCCCACATCTTCTCCAACATTTATCATTTTCCTGTTTTGTCATGTTGGCCAATCTGATAGGTGTGATGTGGTACCTCAGAGTTGTTTTGATTTGCATTTCTCTAATCAATAATGATTTAGAACATTTTTTCATATGACTATAGATGGCTTTAATTTCTTCATCTGAGAACTGTCTGTTCATATCCTTTGACCATTTATCAATTGGGGAATGGCTTGTGTTCTTATAAATTTGTCTTAATTCTCTATATATTTTAGAAATGAGGCCTTTATCAGAGAGACTGGTTGTAAAAATTCTTTCCCAATTTTCTACCTTCCTTCTAATCTTAGTTGCATTGGCTTTGTTTGTGCAAAAACTTTTCAATTTAATGTAATCAAAATTATCCATTTTGCTTTTCATAATGTTCTCTATCTCCTGTTTGGTCATGAATTCTTCTGTTCTCCATAGATCTGATAGGTAAACTATTCCTTGTTCTCCCAGTTTACTTATGGTATCAGCCTTTATATCTAAGTCTGAACCCATTTTGACTTTATTTTGGTATATGGTGTGAGATTTGGGTCTATGCCTAGTTTCTGCCATACTCTTTTCCAGTTTTCCCAGCAGTTTTTTTCAAAGAGTGGGTTCTTATCCCAGAAGCTGGGGTCTTTGGGTTTCAAATAATAGATTACTATAGTCATTGACTACTGTGTCTTGCATATTTAACCTATTCCACTGATCCACCTCCCTATTTCTTAGCCAGTACCAAGCAGTTTTGATGATTTCGGCTTTATAATACAATTTAAGATCTGGAATTGGTAGGCCACCTTCCCCTGCATTTCTTTTCATTAGTTCCTTTGATATTCTGGACCTTTTGTTTTTCCAAATGAATCTTGTTATTATTTTTTCTAACTTATAAAATAATTTTTGGTAGTTTGTTATGGCACTGAATAAGTAAATTAGCTTAGGTAGGATTGTCATTTTTATTATATTAGCTCGGCCTACCCATGAGCAACTGATGTTTTTCCAATTATTTAGATCTGATTTTATTTGTGTGAAAAGTGTTTTGTAATTGTGTTCATAGAGTTCCTGGGTTTGTTTCGGAGGTAGACTCCTAAATATTTTATAATGTCTACAGTAAGTTTAAATGGGATTTCTCTTTCTATCTCTTGCTGTTGGGCTTTGTTGGTAATATATAGAAATGCTGATTTGTGTGGGTTTATTTTATAGCCTGCAACTTTGCTAAAGTTGTTTATTATTTCAAGTAGTTTTTTACTTGATTCTCTAGGATTCTCTAAGTATATCATCATGTCATCTGCAAAGAGTGATAGCTTTGTTTCTTCTTTGCCTATTCTAATGCCTTCAATTTCTTTTTCTTCTCTTATTGCTAAAGCTAAGGTTTCCAGTACAATATTGAATAACAGTGGTGATAATGGACATCCTTGTTTCACCCCGATCTTATTGGAAATGCTTCTAGCCTGTCCCCATTACATATAATGCTTGCTGAAGGTTTTAGATGCTATTTATTATTTTAAGGAAGACTCCATTTATACCTATGCTTTCTAGTGTTTTTAATAGGAATGGGTGTTGTATTTTATCAAAAGCTTTTTCTGCATCTATTGAGATGATCATGTGGTTTCTGTTGGTTTTGTTTGTTGATATGCTCAATGATGCTGATAGTTTTCCTAATATTGAACCAACCCTGCATTCCTGGTATAAATCCTACCTGGTCATAGTGTATTATTCTTGTGATAAGTTGCTGCAATCTTTGCTAGTTTTGTTTAAAATTTTTGCATCTATATTCATTAGAGAAATTGGTCTATAATTTTCTTTCTCTATTTTGACTCTTCCTGGTTTAGGTATCAACACCATATTTGTATCATAAAAAGAATTTGGTAAGACTCCTTCTTCACCTATTTTCCCAAATAGTCTATATAGTATTGGAATTAATTGTTCTTTAAATGTTTGATAGAATTGCATGTAAATCCATCTGGCCCTGGAGATTTTTTCCTAGGGAGTTCATCAATGGCTTGTTCAATTTCTTTTTCTGAGATGGGGTTATTTAAGTATTTTACTTCCTCTTCGGTTAATCTGGACAATTTATATTTTTGTAAATATGTATCCATTTCACTAAGATTGTCAAATTTGTTGGCATATAGTTGGGCAAAATAATTCCTAATTATTGTTTTAATTTCCTCTTCCTTGGTGGTAGCTTCGCCCTTTTCATTCTTGATACTAGTAATTTGGTTTTCTTCTTTCTTTTTTTTAATTAAATTAACCAAAGGCTTATATATTTTTATTTTTTCATAAAACCAGCTCTTAGTTTTATTTATTAGTTCAATAGTTTTCTTAATTTCAATTTTTTAATTTTTCCTTTGGTTTTCAATATTTCTAATTTGGTGTTTAGTTGAGGATTTTTAAGTTCTTTTTCTAGTTTTTTTAGTTGTATGCCCAATTCATTAATCTCCTCTTTTTCTATTTTATTTATGTAAGCATTTAGAGATATAAAACTTCCCCTAAGAACTGCTTTCTGCATCCCATAGGTTTTGGTATGTTGTCTCATTATTGTCATTCTCTTGAATGAAATTATTGATTGTTTCTATGATTTGTTGTTTGACCCAATCATTTTTTAGGATTAGATTATTTACTTTCTAATTATTTTTTAGTCTATCTTTCCATGGCCCTTTATTACATATAATTTTTATTGCATCATGATCTGAAAAGGATGCATTTAATATTTCTGCCTTTCTGCATTGGATTGTGAGGTTTTTATGCCCTAGTACATGGTCAATTTTTGTGTATGTGCCATGTACTGCGAGAAAAAAGTATATTCCTTTCTATCCCCATTCAGTTTTCTCCAGAGGTCTATCATACCTAACTTTTCTAATGTTCTATTCACCTCCTTAACTTCTTTCTTGTTTATTTTGTGGTTAGACTTATCTAGTGCAAGAGGGGAGGTTCAGGTCCCCACTAGTATAGTTTTGCTGTCTATTTCTTCCTGTAACTCCCTGAACTTCTCCTGTAAGAATTTGGATGCTATACCATTTGGTGCATATATGTTTAGTAATGATATTACTTCATTGTCTATGGTGCCTTTTAGCAGGATGTAGTTTCCTTCCTTATCTCTTTTGATTAGATCTATTTTTGCTTTTGCTTTGTCTGAGATCAGGATTGCTACCCCTGCTTTTTTACTTCAGCTGACGCATAATATATTCTGCTCCAGCCTTTTACCTTTACCCTGTATGTGTCACTCTTTTTCAAATGTGTTTCCTGTAAACAACATATTGTAGGATTATGGTTTTTAATCCATTCTGCAATCCATTTCCATTTTATGGGAGAGTTCATCCCATTCACATTCACAGTTATGATTACTATCTGTGTCTTTTTCTCCATCCTTTCCCCCCATTTATGCTTTTCTTTCTCCTTTTTCCTTTCCCCCTTCACTAGTGTTTTGCTTTTGACCACCCTCCTTCAGCCTCCTCCCTTTTATTATCCCTTTCCCTTTTCTTCCCCTTTACTCTTACTGCTTCTTCCCTCCCTTCTTTCCCCCCTCCCTTTTCTTTCCCCTTTTCCCTCCTACTGCCTATAGGGCAAGTTAGATTTCTATACCTAACTGATTATTTATGCCCTTCTTGAGCCAAATCTGATGAGAGTAAGGTTCAAACAATGCTCCCCCCCCTTCTTTCCCTCTGCTGTAATAGGATTTTGTGTCTTTTCCTGTAATGTAATTTACCCTTGTCTGCCCCTCCTTTCTCAGTACATTTTCTAAGATCAGATTGATCCACTTATTTGGATCCATTTAACCCACTTGATTAGATTTTTTTTTATCATTACATCAAAGTCAACTAATATCCACCCTCTTTATGTATACTCCTTTAACAAGGTATAATAGCAATACAGTTCTCAAGGGTTGAAAGTCTCATATTCCCTTGTAGGGGTTTAAACAGCCCCCCCCTTATTAACAACATATTGTATCTTCTGTCCCATTTACCTTTTTAAGTCCTTCTTGAGTCCTGTACTTGAAGATCAAATTTTTTGTTGAGTTCTGGTCTTTTTATCAGGAAAGTTTGGAAGTCTCCTATTTCGTTGAATATCCACCTCCTCCCTTGAAAAATGATGCTCATTTTTGCTGGGTAATTGATCCTTGGCTGCATTCCAAGCTCCTTTGCCTTAGGAATATCATGTTCCATGCCCTGCTGTCTTTTAACGTAGAAGCTGCAAGGTCCTGTGTAATCCTGACTGTGGTTCCATGATATTTAAATTGTTTCTTTCTGGCTGCTTGCAGCACCTTCTCTTTCATCTGGTAATTTTGGAATTTTGCTATTATATTCCTTGGCATTGTCAATTTGGGATCTCTTTCAGGTGGTGATCGGTGGATTCTTTCTATGGTTATTTTCCCTTCTGGTTCTAGGACTTCTGGGCAGTTTTCCTTTATGATTTCCTGAAAGATACTGTCCAGGCTATTTTATTCATCATGATTTTCAGGTAGTCCAATACTTTTTAACTTGTCTCTCCTGAGTTGATTTTCCAGGTCAGTTGTTTTACTGATGAGATATTTTACGTTTTCATCTATTTTTTAATTTCTTTGTTTCTGTTTGACTGATTCTTGCTCTCTCATAGAGACATTAGTTTCCATTTGTCCAATTCTAGTTTTTAACAGATTGTTTTCTTCTGTTAATTTTTGTACTTCCTTCTTCAATTGGCCAACTGTGTTTTTTATGGACTTGTTTTCTTCAATGTACTCTTCTGGTAGTTTTTGTCCTTCCTTCTTCAATTTGCCAATTGTGTTTTTTAGGCACTTGTTTTCTTTGGTGTATTTTTTTTCCATTTGGGCAATTGTATTTTTGAAGGAGTCTTCTACCTCTCCTTTTGACTATTAAAATCCTTCTTGAGCTCTTCTAAGAAGGCTTTTTGGGCTTCATATCAGTTCATATTCCCTTTTGTTGTTGCAGATGTGGGTTTGTTGACAATGTTGTCTTCTTCAGCATTTCTGTCTTGATCTTCACTCTACTCATAATATGAATCTATGGTCCATTTCTTTTTACTCATGATGTTTCTTTATTCCCTGGACTTTAAAGAGATTGAGCTCTCTGCTGGGGAGCAGAGGGTACTGACCCAAGCTTCTTGTGTTGGGAGCCTAGGTTTTGCTCACTGCCTTTGTGTGCTGGGACCTGTTATGCTGGCAATTGGAGGCTGTAGGTTTCTGGCAGCTTACCTTGTATTGGGCTGAAATCAGCAAGGCTGGAACTTTCAGGCAATTCTAGATTGTCTGCTTTTCCTTTCCTTCAGCTTTCTTCAGCTCCTTTTAGGTGGGTGCTGCAGGGTGTTTATTTGCCTGGGGCACCCTGCAGTGTTGTCTCCCCCATTTCTGCTAATGCACTGGGAGATTCCTTTGTGGTAGGGTGCCGAGGCACCTGGTGGTTTTCTGAGCTGGTTTCCAGCGGTTCCCCCCACCCTCACTGAGGCACTCAGAGGTTCAGGTGTTGGTGTTTGACCATTCTACCACCTGGGCTTCAGGATTTCTTCACAATTGGAGGCTGGAAGGCTCTGAGAGCTCACCTGATGTTGGGTTGCAATCAGCAAGGCTGGGGCTTTAGGAAGCCTTTAGCTTGTTTTCTTCACCTCTTTTCAGATGAATGCTGCAGGGTCCTTATCTGCCTGGGCCCCCTTGTAGTTTTGCCTCCCTTATTTTTTCTGAGGCATTGGGCTGCTGCATTGCTGCTCCCTGTCTTTCTTGTAGTTCAGCTCTTCCAGTTTTTTTTTTTTTCCTGGAGTGATATTTTCTGGGTTTTCAGAGGCTGATAGGGGAGATTGAGAGTGACTGCTTTTTCTCTCTGCCATCTTGGCTCCCAGAAGTGGAAGTCATCCCAATCTATTGTTAAAGAAGCTTAATTTGTTCAATGTTATTTCACCTAGAAGTATGTCATTACATCCCTGTCCCAAGATTAGACTACTGGACTAGATTAAGCCAGATGTGGTCAAGAAGCCCACTCCAATCATTTGTTGAATTCTATCTCTTAGATTAAAGATGAATTCCAATATTTTCCTCCACAATTTCCTCCACAAAATGTTCCCTGATACCACTGCTTTTTCTCCCTTATCTCATTCTCCCTTTTATTTGTATACATGTGTTTTTATTTTTTCAATTTTTTTCAATTATTTTTGTTAACTAATTTATTTTTAGTTTTCAACATTCACTTCCACAAGATTTTGAGTTCCAAATTTCCTCCCCATCTCAGTCCTCCCCCCTACCCCAAGGCAGCATCCATTCTGAATATCCCTTCTCCTAATCTGCCCTCCCTTCTTGCTCCCCCTTTCTCTTATCCCCCTCCCCTTCTATTTTCCTTTAGGGCAGTATAGATTTCCATACTACATTTCCTGTATATCTTATTTCCCAGTTGCATGTGAAAACAATTTTTAACATTTGTTTTTAAAACTTTGGGTTCCAAATTTTCTCCCTTCCTCCCTCCCCACCCACCTTCATTGATAAGGCAAGCAACTTGATACTGGTTATACACGTGAAGTCATACAAAACGCTACCATAGTAGTAATGTGAAAAACTCACTTTATTTCCCTTCATCCTATCCCACCTCCCTCTTTATTCTATTCTCTCTTTTGACCCTGTCCCTCCTAAGAAGTGTTTGTTTCTGATTACATCTTCCCCAATCTGCCCTCCCCTCTATCATCCCCCTGCTCTCTTGTCCCCTTTCCCCACTAGTTTCCTGTAGGATAAGATAGATTTCCATACCTAATTGACTGTGTGTGTTATTCCCTCCTTAAGCCAAATATGATGAGTATAAGATTCACTCATTCCCTTTCAACTACCCCCTACCTCTCCACTGTAAAAGCCTTTTCTATTTTTTTAAGACAATTGGGGTTAAGTGACTTGCCCAGGGTCACACAGCTAGTAAGTGTTGAATATTTGGTCTGAGGCTGGATTTGAACTTACATCCTCCTGACTTCAGGGCCGGTGCTCTATCCACTGTACCACCTAACTGCCCCATCTTCTCTGTTTTATGTGAGATAATTTACCCCATTCTACCTCTCTCTTTCTCCTTCACCCAGTATAATCCTTTTCACCCCTTAATTTTATTCTCCAGATATCACCACTTCATCTTCAACTCACCCTGGGCTCTCTTTCTATCTATCTACATACATATAGGTTTTTTTTTTCTATCTAACTACCCTAGTACTAACAAAGGTCTCATGAGTTAGAAATATCATCTTTCCATGCAGAAATACAAACAGTTCAACTTTAATAAGTCCCTTATGATTTCTCTTTCTGTTTACCTCTTCATGCTTCTCTTGAGTCTTGTATTTGAAAGTCAAATTTTCTATTCAGTTGTTGTCTTTTCATCAAGAATGCTTGAAAGTTCTCTATTTTGCTGAATATCCATTTTTTCCTCCGAAGGACTGTACTCAGTTTTGCTGGGTAGATGATTCTTGGTTGTAATCCTATCTCTTTTGACCTCCAGAATATTATAATCCAAGCCTTCCAGGACCATCACATAGAAGCTGCTAAATCTTATATTAACCTGATTGTGTTTCCACAATACTTGAATTGTTTCTTTTTGGCTGCTTGCAATTTTTTCTCCTTGACCTGGGAACTTTGAAATTTGGCTACAATATTCATAGGAGTTTTCTTTTGGGGATCTCTTTCAGCAGGTGATAAACTCTTTGTTAAGGTAGGGTTGGGGGGGCAGAGCCAAGATGATGGAGTGAAAGCAGTGACTTGCTTGAGTTCTCCTCCAAACCCCTCCAAATACTCATTAAAAAAAATGGCTCTAAACAAATTCTGAAGCAGAAGAACCCACAAAAAGACAGAGTGAAACAAATTTCCAGCCCAAGACACCTGGATGATTGATAAGAAAGGTGTATGGCACCGGGCTGGGAGCGCAGCGCAGGTCGCAGCAAACCTGGAGCAAGCCTCAGAGGACTGAATCCTGGGCAGCTGTGGTGGTTTCCAGAGTCCTCAATCCATGAATGCCAAAGACAACTTAGAGGGTCAGTGGGAAAAGTCTGTTTCTCTCTGTGCTGAGACGGGAAGGTGGGGTTTCAGCTCCATTCCCCAAGAGCGTGGCAGTGGGGGGTGGAAGCTGCTTCCTGAGCTTCCGGGCCACAGAATGAGGGGGAAACCAGTGGCTGATAAGAGAGGGACTGCAGGGATCTCTTTGCCAGTGCTGAGGCAGGAATCTCTCGTTTTGCCCTTGTTTGGATCTGGGCCACAGTTTTGGGCGGCGGTGCTGGGGTGAGGAGGAGGGCTGGCATGGAGGAGCTTGTAGTGGCTATGGAGAGAAACCCCTCCTCACAGTTACAGGACAGAAAGTAGTACTTGTGGTCACAGGCCAGGAAAGGAGTAAACACCTCACCCCTTATCATACCACCTTGCAAGAACTGAAAATTCACATGAACCTACAAGTATCTGAAAACAGATGTACAAACTCCTGAAGCTTGAGACAATACATTCTCCACATTGGAAGCAGACTCTTACCTTAACAAAGAGTTCAAAATTCAAGTAATTAGCCAGGATCATGAGCAAGCAGCGCAGAAAGAGTCAGACTATATTATCTTACTTTGGTGACAAAGAGGATCAAATATACAACCAGAAGAAGACAACAAAGTCAAAGCTCCTACATCCAAAGCCTCCAAGAAAAATATGAATCAGTCCCAGGCCTGGAAGAGCTCAAAAGGGATTTTGAGAAGCAAGTAAGGGAAGTAGAGGAAAAACTGGAAGAGAAATGAGAGTGATGCAAGAAAATCATGAAAAACAAGTCAACAGCTTGCTAAAGGAGACCCAAAAAAATACTGAAGAAAATAACACCTTAAAAATAGCCTAACCCAAATGGCAAAAGAGGTCCAAAAAGCCAATGAGGAGAAAATGCCCTAAAAAGAAAATTGGCCAAATGGAAAAGGAAGTCCAAAAGACTTACTGAAGAAAATACTTCCTTAAAAATTAGAATAGAGCAATTGGAAGCTAGTGACTTTATGAGAAATCAAGACACTGTAAACAAATCCAAAAGAATGAAAAATTAGAAAACAATGTGAAATATCTCATTGGAAAAACAACTGACCTGGAAAATAGATCCAGGAGAGAGAATTTAAAAATTATTGACTATCTGAAAGCCATGATCAAAAAAAGAGCCTAGACATCATCTTTCAAGAAATTATCAAGGAAAACTGCCCTGAATATTAGAACCAGAGGCAAAATAGAAATTGAAAGAATCCACAGATCTCCTCCTGAAAGAGATCCCCAAAGGAAAACTCCTAGGAATATATAGCCAAATTCCAGAGTTCCCAGGTCAAGGAGAAAATATTACAAGCTGCCAGAAGGAAACAATTCAAGTACTGTGGAAACACAATTAGGATAGCACAAGATTTAGCAGCTTCTACATTAAAGGACCGCAGGGCATGGAATATAATATTCTGGAGGGCAAAGGAGATAGGATTACAACCAAGAATCACCTACCCAGAAAAACTGAGTATAATCCTTCAGGGGAAAAATGGTCATTCAGTGAAATAGAGGACTTTCAAGCATTCCTGATGAAAAGACCAGAGCTGAATAGAAAATTTGGCTTTCAAATACAGGACTGAAGTGGAACATGAAGAGGTAAACAGGAAAGATAAATCATAAGAGACTTATTAAGATTGAACTGTTTACATTCCTGCATGGAAAGATGATATTTATAACTCATAAGACCTTTGCCAGTATTAGGGTAGTTGGAGGAAAAAGATTCTATGTATGTATGTAGATAGATAGATAGGTAGATGGATGGATAAACAGATAGAGGGCACAGGGTGAGTTGAAGATTAAGGGGTCATATCTGGAGAATAAAGTGAAGGGATGAGGGAGGATCATACTCAGAGAAGAAGAAAGGGAGAGGTAGAATGGGGTAAATTATCTCACAAAAAAACCCCATAAAAGTCTCTTACAGTGGAGGGGAAGCAGTGGAAGGTGAGAGGGAATGAGGAAATCATATTCTCATAAGATTTGGCTTAAGGAGGGAATAACATACACATTTAAGTGGGTATGGAAATTTGTCTTACCCTATAAGAAAATAGGGGGAGAAGGGGACAAGAGAGCAGGGGGATGATAGAGAGGAGGGCAGATTGGAAAAGGGTGTAATCAGAAGTACATACTTCTGAGGAGGAACAGGGTCAAAAGAAAGAATACAATAAATGGGAGGGCAGGATAGGATTAAGCGAAATAGAGTTAGTTTTTCATAACATGTCTACTATGTATGTGTTTTGCATAACTGCACATGTACAACCTATATTGAGTTGCTTGCCTTTTCAATGAGGGTGGGTGGGGAGGGAGGAAGAGAGAAAATTTGAAACCTAAAATTTTTAAAACATATGTTTAAAAAAAAGTTTTCACATGCTTTCAGGAAATAAAAAATACAGGAAATGGGGTACAGAAGTCTACCCTGCCCTACAGGAAAATAGAAGGGGAAGGGGACAAGAGAAGGAGAGAGAGAAAGAAAAGAAGACAGAACAGGGGAAGGGATATTCAGAATGCATGCCATGTTAGGGTGGGGTGAAAATTTGGAACTCAAAACTTGTGGAAATGAATGTTGAAAACTAAAAATAAATAAATTTATATTAAAAAATGTAAAAATATATTCAACCAAAACAAAAAAGATTTGGGGCAGCTAGATGTCACAGTAGATAGAGCAATGACTCTAGAGTCAGGAGGACCTGAGTTCAAATCTGGCCTCACACACATGACACTTACTGGCTGTGTGACCCTAGGCAAGTCACTTAACCTTATTGCCTAACAAAAAAAAATCTTTAAGATAATCCTCTTAGATACTGTGTAACTCTTTTGCCAGGATCTTTTTAGAGCCTTGACTTTTGTAGAATGAAGATTCTTTGGTTCCTGATGAATATATTTCCATCAGCTCTGATGAGAAGATCGGAAGTCCAAAATTCTCCTGACCCAGCAAATCTCAAAAGGTCCTTTTCTGTGAGGGAGGAGGAGAAGACTGAGACTAAGGTCAAAATGTTCTACTCCCTTCCATTACATTGCTTTTCAGAGGTTTTGGTAGAACACTCAAGCCTTTTGACTTGATTGAATCTTTTAGAATTTGAACTAACTTTCTGGTTTCATAGAGGCACCACAGGGTGTCACTGAGTTTCTTAGACAATACAAACACTCTTCCTGTATAAAGTCATTCTTGTTGATCAAGGACTTTTTTTCCAAGCATAGTTTAAAGCCTATGATTTATTTATTCATTGAGATAACCTCCTACTTGGTTAAGATTTCAGAGTATATAATTTTTAAAATTACTTTAAATAGAATGGAATGAAGATTGATTTTCTCAATCAATTCCTACTCTTCCATAGTCATACTTTCAAAATCAGAAAAGAAAGCCAAGTTTTTAAAGCCTTTTATTACTGGGTACAATTTATATTTCCACTCTCGGTATACATTCCTTTCCACACTCTATATTCTAGGCAAACTTGCCTTATCTATGTTCCTCATTCATTAACTCCAACTCCTATCTTTATGCCTTTGATCTTGCAGTCATTCTTGTCAGGAATGTACTCCTTCATTTCTATCTCATAGAATTGCTCTCTTTTTTCAAAATGAAGCTCAAGCATCACCTTCTATTTAAAGACATACCTGAATCCCCCTGCTCACTAGTGCACTTCCTTTCTAACAATGTTGTAATTATGTTGTATTTATTCTGTAAATGTCCATTTATCAATCTATATTTATATGTCATTTCCTTGAATAGAATGTAAGCTTCTTGAGAACAGGAATTGTTTCATTTTTTGTTTGTTTTTGAATGACAAAAGAATAGCACAATGGAGTATACCTACAAATAATAGGTGTATAGTAAGTGTTTCCTTGTTGGTTATTTGATCAACAATACAAGTCATTTCTCAGAAAATCAGTGATTTGAGACTCGTATTCTATTGTAAAAACCCTTCCTACCATTACCATCACCACCACCACCACTATTATCATCATTGTTGTTTTTGCTGTCATTGTTGTTATTATCATTGTACTATGGACACATTACATATCTCACACACATATACACAGGTACCTTTTAAGTGAAGGTGTATTTGTATCAAATTTGTCATTTTATAATCTCATAAAAGCCACAGAAATGTCTGGAGAGATCTAAGAGTTTCCCCCAAAGCAAAATAGGGGAAACACAACTGTAGATTTTCCAGTGTTGTGCCTAAACTGATCCATAAGTTTTTGGTTAGAGTAGTGCTTTACAAAGTGCTTTCCTCATAACAATGATGAGTTAAGTAGTTCAGATATGATTCTCCCACTTTTAAAAATTTATTACTCTGTGTTGGTGATTTGCTTAATGGGGAAAAGAACTTTTGCTCTAGAAATTCCCTCTATTGATGCAGACCAGCAATTCACTCCTAATTTATAATTTTAGAGTTGCCTTGGTTGGGCACTGAGAGTTTAAGTGAATTAGTGAAAGTTACACAGCTAACAGGTTGGAGGCAGGACATGAAGACAATCTTCCTGACTCCAAGATTGGCCATCTATTCACTATATTACAGAAACCCTTCTCATTATTTTATAGTTGAACAAAATGAAGCTCAAAAAATAGTTAACTTGGCCAAAACAATGTAATTAGTAAGTGGCAAAATTGAGACTTTATTCCATGTCTTCTAACTCCAAACTCAGTACTTATTTTCCCTTACATCATATTTTTTCCAGCTGTCTTATAGGCTGAAAGCTGAATGATTAATTACATCTCTTTATTGTTATTCCAATTTGGTCCATTAATCCCTCTTTAAAAAAGCCAGACAAATTTTACCTGATTCTGTTCTTTTTTTTTAGAATCAAATACAACACTCAATGATCCATCACATCTGCAGGTGGTCATAGAATCATAAACTGATAAAATTTTACCCAATATTCTATTCTATGGGGAGAGTGTAATGTAGGAGAAATAGTATTAACTTTGGAATCAGAGTACATGGGTTCTAATCTTGGTTTTATACTACTATCTGTGAGAAATCAAAGAAGTCACAGCTTTTTTAGGCTTTGATTTCCTTATCTGTATAATGAAAAGGTTAAACTATAAAATCTGCTGTGTCCTAATAAGTCCATCCAAAATAAAGGAGTATAAGGAAATTTTGCAAATAATTCTATCTCTAAACATTCTTCATCAAAATTTCTGTTTATTTCTAGATTATGATTTTGAATTTAATTATGTAGATAATTATATCAGTTCTTCATTTCCTTATGAATTGATGGATAGTATTTTATAGATTAAGAATGGATACATGAGTTTGAAAATTTACAAGGTTCTTCTTGCCTCTAGCTGCTTGTCTACTTCTCATTACAGTTGTTTAAAAGGAAAAGAGATGGGATAATAAAAAAAAAAAAGAAAGAAAGCAATGATTAAAAGAAATATAAATTGAGACTATCTATTATACTTCACAGGTCTTTCTATACACAAAAACTGGTTTGGAGATAGTGGCAAGAATATAGAAGTTGTCCAAACAACCAATGACTAAATTCAACTATTACCCACCTTTCCCAAATACACAAAGACTTACAGACACCTCTTCTTCTGATGTCTATGCATTGATTTCTCTTAAACACATTAATTTCTTCCATTCTATTTTATTTATTGTCATCTTCTAGAGTACTCTCATGCTATCTATCTTTAGAGTATGCATACCCAATTCTTCAAGCTTGATTAGGAATGAAAGAAACTATTCCTATATTAGAAAAATCGAATTGATATTAAAGGCCAATAACTGATCATCAAAACATTTGTTTTAAGACTATATATACAAAGATAAGTAGATATGATGATGTACACTAATACATATTTTTGCACACCAATGAAAAGTATGAACTAACTGTACTAAGTAATATAATAGTTCAACTCCCTCCTGCCCTGGTCAGAGCACATCTGGACTGTGTGTTCAGTTCTGGGCACCACATTGTGGACAGACATGACATGCTGAATTGCTTCCATACTGGTTTAAATGGTGTGATCTTTAATTCTCATCAGCTTTCATAGACTAAGTTACCTCTATGCAGATGGCCCCAAGAGCTATATGGAGGGAATAAGGAAAAATAAGTAGACACATAAACTGTTGGTGGATCTGTGAAGTGGTCCATCAATTATGGACAAGTATTTGAAACTATGGCCAAAGGGCTATTAAATTATGCATATATTTTGACCCAGAAATACCACTACTCTGTACATATCCCAAAGAGAGAGGAAAAAAAAGGAAAATAACCTATATGTACAAAAAAGATTTATATACAAAAAAAAATTCTATATATTTAGCTTTAGTGTTTTCCTTAATTTCTAGTTCAAACTGCATTTCCCAGAATCATCACAAATTTAGCATATCTAGAAACAGAATTCATTCCCTTTAACCTTAAATCCACCCCACTTCCCTGTATTTTTATTTTTTAATTCCAAGTTGGAACTTTATATTTTGAAATTTGAGTACCAAATTCTCTCCCTCCCACCCACCCATCTTTCCCCATCCACTAAGTACACAAACAAAATTATATTGATTATTAAAGTGAAATCATGCAAATTATGCTTCCATATTAGCCATATTGCAAAAAAATAAAGTGATAAAATATGTCAATTTGTACTTAGAGTTTATCAGTACTCTCTCTGGAGGTGGATAGCTTTTTTCATCACAACTTCTTTGGATTTGTCTTGGATCATTGTATTGGTCAGAGTAGCTAAGTCTTTCATAGCTGATTGCCTTTACAATGTTGCTATTACTATACATAATGATCTCCTGGTTTTCTCACTTTGCATTGCTTCAGTTCATATAGGTCTTGGCATATTTTATTTCTTCTGTTTTTCTGAAACCACTCCCTTTGTCACTTCCTGTAGTATAATAGTAGTCCACAACTGTGTGTCACAACTTGTTGAACCATTCCCTCGTTGGTGAGGATTCTTTCAATATCAAATTCTTTGCACCATAAAAAAGTTGCTATAAATCTTTTTGTACATATACGTCATTTTCTTTTCTTTCTTTCTTTTCTTTTCTTTTCTTTTCTTTTCTTTTCTTTTCTTTTCTTTTCTTTTCTTTTCTTTTCTTTTCTTTTTTCAGATACATACCTAGTAGTAGTATTTCTGGGTCAAAGGACATGCAGAATTTAATAGCCCTTTGGCCATAGTTTCAAATAGTTCTCCAAAATGGATGGACCAGTTCACAGTTCTATCAAAAGTTTATGCGTGTACTTATTTTTCCTTATCCCCTCCAGCATTTGTCATTTCTGATAGGTATGAGATGGTGCCTCAGAGTTGTTCTAATTTGCTTTTCTCTAATCAATACTGAGTTAGAGCATTTTTTATGTAACTGATAGTTTTGATTTCGTGTTTTAAAAAGTCCCTGTTCACATCCTTTGAGAATATTGTTGGTTGATTGTTGTCCTTCATTCTTAAAGAGGACCAAAATGATATCATTATGCTAGAGTCAAGCTAGTGTGTCTGACTATGGCTGATCAGAGCAATGAGCTTGGAATGTTCTACCACAGGTTGGACGCTACTACTCCACGTGAACTGTTGGGGTGGATTCTCTAAATGTGCATATCTTATGTTTCTTTTGAGCTACTTCAATTCTGCTCTGCTCATAGAGCACAGCACCCTTTTTGATGTAGGCATGCCACGCTGAGTGGTCCTGTGACAGTGTCTTCCATGTCACTCATTCAATTTCAAAGTTTTTAAGAAAGTCCTTGAGAGAGTAGTTGCATGACTTCTTCTGATAATACTGTGAGTGCTTGCCCTATGCGAATCCTCCATAAAATAGTCTTTTAGGCAAGCATACATTTTTGTATTCAAACAATATGACCAACACATCAGAATTACATTTTCTGAAGTAGAGCTTGAATGCTTGGCAGTTTAGTTGAGAAAGATCCTCTGTGCATGGTATCTTATCCTGCCAGGTGATCTTCAGAATCTCCCTAAGATTCCTAAATGGAAGTGATTCAGTTTCCTGGCATTTCCCTGGTATACTATGTGGGTTTCACAGGTATACAACAATGAGGTCAGTACAACAGCTCTTATTGAGAATATATTTATCGAGGAGTGGCTCTTATTTTTTTTTTATTAATTTGACTTAGTTATCTATATATTTTAGAAATACAGCTTATGTAAAAGAAACATACTGTAAAATTTTGATTTTATTTTATTGTCTGTGGTACCATTTAGCAAAATGAATTTTCCCTGATTATCTCTTTTAATTAGGTCTATTTTTGCTTTTACATTTTTTGAGATCATGCTTACTACCCTACCTTTCTCACCTCAGCTGAAGTGTAATAGATTCTATTTCAGCCCCTTATTTTACCTCTTTGTGTGTCTCTCTTTTCAAGTGTGTCTCTTGCGAACAACATAATGTTGCATTCCAGTTTCTAATCCATTCTGCTATCTGCTTCTGTTTTATAGGTAAGTTCATCTCATGGACATTCACATTTTTTCTATTCAGCTTTGATGTTTTGATCAGGAATGCTTGAAAGACATCTATTTTATTAAATATCATTTTCCCCCTGGAAAGACTATACTCAGTTTTTCTAGGTGGGTGATTCTTGGTTGTAATTCTAGCTCTTTAGCCCTCCAGAATATCATATTCTAAGCCCTCTGTTATTTTAATGTGGAAGCTGCTAAATCTTGTGTGATCCTGACTGTGGTTCCCCAGTAATTGAATTGTTTCTTTTTGGCTGCTTAGAATATTTTCTCTTAGACCTGGGAGCTCTGGAATTGGCTATAATATTCCTGGGAATTATCATTTTGGGAATTCATTTGGGAGGTGGTCAGTGGATTCTTTCAATTTGTATTTTACTCTCTGAATCTAAGATAATGGGAGAGTTTGACTTGATTTCTTAAAATATGATGTGTATGTTCTATTTCTGATCATGTTTTTCAGGTAGTTTAAGATTCTTAAATAATCTTTCCTTGATTTATTTTCCAAGTCAGTTTTTTTCTAGTGAGATATTTCACATTTTCTTCTTTTTTCATTCTTTTGACTTTGTTTTATTGTTTCTCAAAATCTCATGAAGTCACTGGTTTTTACTTGCTCAATTCTAATTTTTAAGGAATTATTTTCTTCAGTGAGTTTGTACCTCTATGTCCATTTGGCCTATTCTGCTTTTTTAAATGTTGTTTTCTTCAGCTAATTCTCTCTCTCTCTCTCTCTGTCTCTGTCTTTCCCATTAGTTCAATTCTTTTTTTTAAAGGTGTTATTTTCTTTAGTATTTTTGTGCCTCTTTTCCTAAGATGTTAATTCTCTTTTCATATTTTCCTTGCATCAGTTTAATTTCTTTTCCCATTTTTTCCTTTACCGCTCATGTATTTCTTCAACTTTTCTAGGAATTCTTGTTGAGCTTCGGTCCAGTTAGCATTTTTTTTTTTTTTGATGCTTTGGTTGTACCTGATTTCACATTGTTTTCTCTCTTCTTCTGAGATTGTTTCTTGATCTTCCCTGCCACTGTAGTAATGTTTTTGGTCAAGATTTCCCCCCCCAGACTATTACTTGACTTTAAACTTCACGTTAAAGTTGGGCACTGCTCACTTGTGGGTGGAGAGACACTGTCCCAAGGTTTAGGCTTTTTTGTGCTGCTATCTTTAGAACTCATTCTGATGTCTGTGAGATTATAGTGCCTCCAAAATAGTGTTATTTGGGGAGAGGTGTGGTAACTGTTTTCCTTTCTACACTCTGGTCTTTACCCAAGAAGGCCGCAGATCCCTTTTAGCCAACTGCACTAGGACTCCACTTGGCTTTGAAACTGACCTGGGCCCCTGCTCACCTCTGACTGACTACAAATGCTCCTCTCTACCTTGAAACTTTAACTCAGAACTGCATATACACAATAGAGTTTACAATCAGCACCAGCTGTATCCAGTGCCAGCAAAGTTCCCTGCAATCTCTTTTTTCATGAGTTGTCTGGCCCCTTATTTTCTGTTGGCTGAGAGCTTCCAAAGTTGCTGCTACTGCTATTACTGCCATTGTTGCAGCCACCTCCAATGACTACTGGTGCTGCTGCTGCACTTTAGGCTGGTTCATACCCCGTGTCACAGAACTCTCCTGCCAAACTCTTAAGCTTTCTTAGGAGAGAAAAATGTCTCATCCTGACCTTTTGTGTTCATATGACTCCTGGATTTGGTTTGGCAGGCAGATTTCCAAATATTTTTAATGTCTACAGTAACTTTAAATGGAAATTTTCTTTCTATCTCTTGCTTATGGGTTTTGTTAGTAATACATACACATGCTGATGATTTATGTGGGTTTATTTTATATCCTGCAACTTTGCCAAAGTTGTTTATTATTTCAAGTAATTTTTTAACTTGATTCTCTGGATTCTCTAAGTATTCATTTGAGTATTCATCTGCAAAGAGTGATAGCTTTGTTTCTTCTGTGCCTATTCTAATTCTTCCAATTACATTTTCTTCTCATTCCTAAAGTGAACATTTCTAGTACTAAATTGAATAACAGTGGTGATAATGGACATCCTTATTTTACCTCTGATCTTATTGGAAATGCTTCTAGCTTATCCCCATTACATATCATGCTTGCTGATGGTTTTTGATAGATGCTAGCTATCGTTTTAAGGAAGACTCCATTTATTTCCATGTCTCTAGTGTTTTTAATAGGAATGGGCATTTTATTTTGTCAAAAGCTTTTACTGCATCAATTGAGATAATCATATGGTTTCTGTTAGTTTTGTTGTTGATATGGTCAATTATGCTGATAGTTTCCCTAATATTGAGTGAGCCCTGCATTCCTGGTATAAATCCTACCTGGTCATAGTGTATTCTCATGAAAAGTTGCTGTAATCATTTTGCAATATTTTATTTAAAAAATTTGAATCTATATTCATTAGGGAAAATTGTTTATAATTTTCTTTCTCTAGTTTGATTCTTCAGCATCATATTTGTATATAAAAAGAATTTGGTAGTACTCCTTCACCTATATTCCCAAATAGTCTATATGCTATTGGAATTAATTGTTCTTTAAATGTTTGATAGAATTTGCTTGTAAATCCATCTGGCCCTAAAGATTTTTTTTTTCCTGGGGAGTTCATTAATGGCTTGTTCAATTTCTTTATTCTGAAATGGGGTTAAGTATTTTGTTTCCTCTTCTGTTAATCTGGGCAATTTATATTTTTCTAAATATTTATCCATTTCATTAAGATTGTCAAATTTATTGGCATACATTTGGGCAAAATAGTTCCTAATTATTGTTTTAATTTCCTCTTCATTGGTGGTGAATTCATCAGTTTCATTTTTGATATTGGTAATTTGGTTTTCTTTTTTATTTTATTTTTTAACCAAATTAACCAAAGGTTTACCTACTTTATTAGATTTTTCATAAAACTAGCTCTTAGTTTCATTTATTAGTTCAATAGTTTTCTTAATTTCAATTTTATAAATCTCTCCTTTGATTTTCAGTATTTTGACTTTGGTATTATGTTGGGAATTTTTAATTTGTTTGTTTTCTAGATTTTTTAGTTGCATGCTCAATTCATTGATTTCCTTATTTTATTCATGCAAGTATTTAGACAAATAAAACTTCCCCTAAGAAGCACTTTTGTTCCATCTCATAAATTTTGGTATGTTGTTTCATTATTGTCATTCTCTTGAATGAAGTTATGGATTGTTTCTATGTTTTGTTGTTTTACCCTCTCATTCTTCAGGATTAATTATTTAGTTTCCATTTAATTTTTACTCTATATTTCCATGGCCCTTTATTACATATAATTTTTATTGCATCATGATCTGTAAAAAATGCATTTAGTAGTTCTGTTCTTTCTGCATTGGATTGTGAGGTTTTTTTATGCCTTAGTACATGGCCAATTTTTGTGTAGCTGCCATGTACCATCGAGAAAAAAGTATATTCCTTTCTATCCCCATTCAATTTTCTCCAGAGGTCTACCATATCTAACTTTTCTAAAAGTCTATTCACTTCCTTAACTTCTTTCTCGTTTATTTTGTGGTTAGATTGATCTAGTTCAGATAGGGAGAGGTTGAGTTCCCCTACTAGTACAATTTGGTGTCTATTTCTTCCTGTAACTTCTTTAACTTCTCCTCTAAGCATGTGGATGCTACACCACTTGGTCCATATGTGTTTGGTAATGATATTACTTAATTTTCTATGGTGCCTTTTAGCAGGATGTAGTTTCCTTCCTTATTCATTTTAATTAGAACTGTTTTTGTTCTTGCTTTGTCCGATATCAGGTTTTTTTTTAACTTCAGCTGAAGCATAATATATTCTGTTCTACTCTTTTACTTTTAGTATGCGTGTACTTTTCTGTTTCATATGTGTTTCTTCTAAGCAACATATTTTGGTGTTATGTTTTTTAATCCATTCTGCTATCTGCTTCCATTTTATGGGAGAATGCATCCTATTCCCATTCACAGTTGTGACTACTATCTGTATCTTTCTCTCCATCCTATCCTCCCCCTCCCCATTTATTCTTTTTTCTCCTTTCTCCCTTTCTTTCCTCACTAGAGTTTTGCCTTTGACCATTGCCTCCCTCAAACTGCCATCCCTTCTATCAGCCCTCTGCTTTTTCTTTCTCCTTTCCCATCCTATTGCCTATATTGCAAGTTAGATTTCTATACCTTATTGAGTATGTTATCCCTTCCTTGAGCCAAATCCAATTAGTGTAAAGTTGAAACAATGCTCATTTCCTTCCCTTTTTTCATTCTACTGTAACATGCCTTTGTGCTTTTTCATGTAATATAACTTACCCTTTTCTCCCTTATCCTTTCCTCTTCTCCCCAGAACAATCCTTTTTCAACAATTTAGTTTTTTTATCATCACATCAAAGTCAACTTAAACCCACCCTCCCTGTCTATGTATATCCCTTTCAATTGTCATAATATAGATGCAGTTCTCAAGGATTATAAGTATCATCTTCACATGTAGGGATGTAAAAAGTTTGCCCTTATTGAATAACATGTTTTTTTTCGTCCCTTTCCTGTTTACCTTTTTATGCCTGTCTTGACTCTTGTGTTTGAAGATCACATTTTACTTTGAGCTCTGGTCTTTTCACCAGGAAAGTCTGGCAGTCCCCTATTTCATTAAATGTCTATCTCTTCACCTGAAAGATTATGCTCAATTTCACTGGGTAGTTGATCCTCTGTTAAAATCCAAGCTCCATGGGGCAGCTAGGTGGCACAGTGGATAGAGTGCCAGCCCTAAAGACAGGAGGACCTGAGTTCAAATCCAGCCCCAGACCAAATACTTGACACTTACTAGCTGTGTGACCCTGGGAAAGTCACTTAACCCCAATTTCCTAAAACAAAAAAAAAACCCAGAAAAAATAAAATAAAAAAAATAAAATCCAAGCTTCTTTCACTTATGGAATATCAAATTCTAAGCTCTCTGATCTTTTAAAGTAGAAGCTGCTACACTCTTTGAAATCCTGACTATAGTTCCACAATATTTGAATTTTTTCTTTCTGGCTGCCTGCAGTATTTTCTCCTTGACCTGATAATTCTGAAATTTGGCTAAAACATTCCTTGGTGTTTTCAATTTGGAATGTTTTTTAGGAGGTGATCGGTGGATTCTTTAGATTACTATTTTACCTTCTGTTTCTAGGACCTCAGGGCAGTTTTCCTTGGTTGTTTCTTGAAAAATGCTATCCAGGCTCTTTTTTTTTTTTATCATGGTTTTCAGGTAGACCAACAATTCTTAAGTTATCTCTCCTGAATCAATTTTCTAGGTCAGTTGTTTTCTAATGAGGTATTTTATATTTTCTTTTTTTTCATTATTTTGATTTTATTTGACTAATTCTCGATGTCTCACAGAGTCATTAGCTTCCACTTGCCCAATTCTAATTTTTAACAAATTGTCTTCTTCACTTAGCTTTTGTACCTGTATTTTCCATTTGGCTAATTATAATTTTAAGAAGTAGTTTTCCTCAGTGTACTTTTTTTCCCCCATTTTGTCAAATGTATTTTTAAAGCTATTGTTTAATTTTTCTTCTACTTCTCTTATTTAACTTGTAAAATCCTTCTTGAGTTCTTCCAAGAAGGCTTTTTATACTTGCTACCAGTTCATATTCTCCTTTGAGGTTTCAGATGTGGGTATATTGACAGTGTTGGCCTCTCCTGAATTTGTGTTTTGATGTTACCTTAAACCAATATACTTCTGTACGGTCATTGTTTTTCTTTGTTGCTTTTTGCTCATGTTGCTTGCCTTTTTTTCTGGCTTTTAAAGTTGATCTCTGCTTCTGGGTACAGGAAACATTATCCCAGGCTTCTTTTGCTGGGGGATAGGGGCCTAGTTACTGGTTTTGCGGGTTGGGCCCTCAGGTGCTGGTTTCCGGAGGCTGTAGGTGTGTGGTAGCTTACCTGGTGCTTAACTGCAGCTGGTGGTGGTGGTTGCTGTGTGCCTGTTGTTGATGCTTGCCTGCTCCACCACCCTAGTGGTCAGAATCTCCCCCTGATTTGCTAAGGTGGCTTTCTAGGACACTTCCCATCCTGTCCTGGATCCCCTTCCTCCACAGCAAGAGGGATCTTTCCTGTTAATCCCCTTAACCTCCTGAGCTAAAAGACTGCTGCACCTCATCTTTCTGCTGGCTCCACTATTTCAGGATTTTTCCTAGGGCAATATTCTCTGTCTTTTTTCAAGGTCAATAAGGGAGGGTGAGAGTGATTTCCTGCTAACTCTGCCATCTTGGCTCCCAGAAATCAAAATAGGTGACTTTCAAGCATTCATTCTGTCGGCTAGTAGCTCCAGGAGCAGCCACTGCCCCTGCTGCTGCCAATTCAGTCACTCCTAAGGCTTGTTCCTGTGCTGGCAAGCCCTGAGCTCGACTGTTCATACTCATTCTAATATTTAACATTTATTGGATCAACTCACCCCAGAGCTATTCTGGGAAAAGGTACTACTTAAGAGTTGCTACTTAAAGAAATGGTTATTGACTTGAAGTTGAGAATGTTGCAGAATAAATAGGGGATGAGGAGTAAAAGAAGGTATACAATATAGAAATGATAAGGAGATATGGAGCAGGTAATGTGTTCTCACATAGAAAAGGGAATGTTAACCAACAAAGAAGCACAGGATGATGAGAAAATGATCCAATAACTTATGGTTCAATCACTTAGGTGGATAATATGTAAGCCTTATTGTAATACTCACTTTGCAAAACAGCTAATTAGTCATCTTATATATTACCTCTGCACACATTGTCTGGTCAAAGAGCCAAATGGGATCTTTATTGCAATGATTTCTTTCTCTAATGCTGATGCTTTCTTTGTCACAAGAACAATTATAACTACTGCTATTGCAATGATTCAAACACATGCTCTCTTTGTCATTTATACTCACAGGCCTTTCAGGAGATTTCATTTTTCACTAAGTGGACATTTTAGGAAAATAAAAACAGGCAGCTGGGAACTTTACCTATAATACTGTCTAGTTGAGTCTATAGTCCAAGTCTGGAAATGGGGCTTGAAAGGTCCTAGCCCTGTCATTGAAAAGGCTGGTGTCACAATGGATAAAACTTTGTGCTTGGAGTCAGAAAGACCTGAATTTAAATTTGACCCCAGATATTTACTAATTTTGTGACCCTGGACAAATAACATCACTTTTGTTTTCTTCCTTTTCCTCATCCATAAAATTAGGGTAATAATTGCACCTACCTCTCAGTTTTGTTGTGAGGATCAAATAAAATAATATTTATATAAAAGCACCATTGACACTGTTGGGTATATTGTTACTGTTGAGTTGTTCAGTTGTATCTGACTCTTCATGACCTGGTAGGCCATACTGTTCATGGCATTTTCTTGGCAATTTTGTTTCTGTCATTTCCTTTTCCAGTGGATTAAGGAAATAAAACTTAAGTGACTTGTCTAAGGTCATAGAGCTAGTAAGTCAGAGGCTGAATTTGAACTCAGGTCTTCCTGACTCCTGGCCCAGCATTCTATCCACTGAGCCATTTAGATACCTCAAACTGAACACAGTACGTTACAAATAAAATTTTCCTCTCTTTTACCTTTCTCCCCATTGTGCTGTGTACAGAATGATCATTCCTTCCTACATCCCGTGACAAAAGTCACTTTATTTTTTTTCTTTTTGAAAGATGCTAACCTGAAGCCAATTCTTCTGCCACTTGTGGGGTCACCCTGTGTTATCATATTCTCTGGATCAGCAATCAATTCTCAAATTATTTAAGAGCTATAGCTACTTTTTTATTTCTTTTCTTTTTTGAGCAGCAAGAAATTTATAAAATGAACCTTCCAAAAAAAGTTTTCAAATTAGTTTATACCACTCAAAACCATGTTCCTTCAACCTTTGTCTTTGTGACTTTGGAGACACACAGGGCTTGGTTCTCCCCGTCCTTGTTCCCTCCTCACTTTTTCCCTTCATTTTTAAAAAATGTATTCATTACTAGTTTTCAACATTCACTTTCACAATATTTTGAGTTCCAAATTTTCTCCCCTTTTCATCCCTCCCCCACCACAAAATGGCATGTATTCTGAATACTCCTTCCCCTAATCTGTCCTCCTTTCTATCTCTGACCCCCTTCTCTTATCTTCTTTCATTTAATTTTCCTGTAGGGCAGGATAGATTTCTATACCCCATTGCCTGTATATTTTATTTCTCAGTTGCATGTGAAAACAATTTTTTTAACACTTGTTTTTAAAACTTTGGGTTACAAATTTTCTCCCTTTCTCCTTCCACACTTACCCTCATTGAGAACGCAAGCAATTCAGTACAGGTTATACATGTGTAGTCATGCAAAACACTGGCATAGTAGTCATGCTGTGGAAAACTAACTATATTTTCCTTCATCCTATCATGCCTATTTATTCTATTCTCTCATTTGACCCTGTACCTCCTCAGAAGTGTTTGCTTCTGATTATACCCTCCCCCAATCTGCCCCCCACCTCTATTATCCCCTTGCTCTCTTGTCCCCTTCCCTTCCCCTATTTTCCTGTAAGGTAAGATAGATTTCCATACCTAATTGAGTGTGTATGTTATGCCCTCCTTAAGTGAAATCCTATGAGAATAAGATCCATTATTCCCTCTCACCTCCCCCCCTTGCCCTCCACGCATAAAAGCCTTTTCTTATCGGTTTTATGTGAGATGATTTGCCCCATTCTACCTGTCTCTTTCTCCTCCCAGTATAATCTTCTGTTATCCCTTAATTTTATACTCCAGATATCACCCATTCATCTTCAACTTGCCCTGTGCCCTCTATCTATCTATCTATCTATCTATCTATCTATCTATCTATCTATCTATCTTTCTGTCTGTCTGCATACATATAACTTTTTCCCTCCAACTACCCTAATACAGGCAAAGGTCTCATGAGTTAAAAACATTATCTTTCTGTGCAGGAATGTAAGCAGCTCAACCTTAATAATTGACTTATGATTTCTCTCTCCTGTTTACCTCTTCATGTTTCTCTTGAGTCTTGTATTTGAAAGTCAAATTTTCTGTTCAGCTCTGGTCTTTTCACCAAGAATGCTTGAAAGTCCTGTATTTCACTGAATACCTATTTTTTCCTCTGAAGGATTACACTCAGTTTTGCTGGGTAGGTGATTCTTGGCTGTAATCCTATCTCCTCTGACCTCTAGAATACCATGATCCATGCCCTGTGGTCCCTTAATGTAGAAGCTGCTAAATCTTGTGTTATCCTGATTATGTTTCCACAATACTTGAATTGTTTCTTTCTGGCTGCTTGCAATATTTTCTTTTTGACCTGAGAACTCTGGAATTTGGCTGCAATATTCCTAGGAGTTTTCCTTTGGGGATCTCTTTCAGGAAGTGATCAGTGGATTCTTTCCACTTCTATTTTACCCTCTGGTTCTAAAATATCAGGGCAGTTTTCCTTGATAATTTCTTGAAAGATGATATCTTGGCTCTTTATTATCATGGATTTCAGATAGTCCAATAATTTTTAAAATTCTCTCTCCTAGATCTATTTTCCAGGTCAGTTGTTTTTCCAATGAGATGTTGCACATTGTTTTCTATTTTTTCATTCTTTTGAATTTGTTTTACAGTGTCTTGATTTCTCCTACAGTCACTAGCTTCCAATTACTCCATTCTAATTTTTAAGAAAGTATTTTCTTCAGTGAGTTTTTGGACTTCCTTTTCCATTTGGCCAGTTCTGCTTTTTAAAACATTCTTCTCTTCATTGGCTTTTTGGACCTCTTTTGTCACTTGAGGTAGTCTATTTTTTAAGATGCTACTTTCTTCAGCATTTTTTGGGTCTCCTTTAGCAAGCTGTTTACTAGATTTTCATGATTTCTGGTTCCTCTCATTTCTCTTCCCAGTTTTTCCTCTATTTCTCTTACTTGCTCCTCAAAATCCTTTTTGAGCTCTTCCATGGCCTGGGACCAATTTGTATTTTTCTTGGAGGCTTTGGATGTAGGAGCTTTGACTTTGCTTTCTTCTTCTGGTTGTATGTTTCAATCTTATTTGTTACCAAAGGAAGATTTTATGGTCTGACTTGTTTTGCATCTTTTTTTGGCTAATGATCCCAGCCAATTACTTGAGTTATAAACTCTTTGTTAAGGTAGGGGTCTGCTTCGAATTTGGAGCATGTACTGTCCCAAGCTTCAGGGGTCTTGTGCAGCTGTTTTCAGAGATACTTCCAGGCACTTGCAAGTTTTCAGTTCTCCAAAGGTGGTATGATGAAGAGTGAGGTGTCTACTGCTTTCCTGGCCTGTGCTCTTGTCTATAAATGACCACAGCCACTCTTTTCTGCGCTGCAACTGAGAGGAGGATTTTCTCTTCACCACCACTACAAGCTTCATAATGTCAGAGCTCCTCCTTGCACTGGGACAGCTACTCAGATATGTGGCCCAGATCCAAGGACTGGCAAAGCAAGAGAATCCTGCCTCAGCACCATCAAAAAATCCCTGCAATCGCCCTCTGATCAGCCACTCAATTCTCCCTCAGTCTGTGGGCCAGAAGCTCTGGAAACAGCTGCTGCCCCAGGGCTGCAGCCAGGGCTGTGGTTGGGACCAAGCTCCTCTATAGCCACAGCCACAGCTTTTTCCTATTGACCTTCTAAGTTGTCTTTGGTGTTCATGGTTTGAGAAGTCTGGAAATTGCTGCAGCTGTTCATGATTCAGTCATTTGAGGCCTGCTCCAGGTTCACCAAGGCCTCTTTTCTTGCACACCCATGCCAAACTGAGTTCCTCTCCCATCTGGGTGTGATAGACTTTTCTGATCACT
Organism: Phascolarctos cinereus; assembly: GCF_003287225.1. NCBI lineage: Eukaryota > Metazoa > Chordata > Mammalia > Diprotodontia > Phascolarctidae > Phascolarctos > Phascolarctos cinereus. The sequence goes on along the minus strand of NW_027555625.1, from coordinate 365,129,187 downwards.
CATCCAGATTGTCTCGGGTTGGAAATTTTTTTTCACTCTGTCTTTTTGTGTTGTTCTGCTGCTCTAGGATTTGTTTAGAGCCATGGGGGGGGGGTTGGCAATGGGGTTAAGTGACTTGCCCAGGGTCACACAGCTAGTAAGTATTATGTGTCTGAGGCCAGATTTGAACTCAGGTCCCCTTTAATCCAGGGCCAGTGCTCTATGCACTGTGCCACCTAGCTGCCTCAGGGTCATTTTTTTTACAGGTATTTGGAGGGGTTTGGAGGAGAGCTCAAGCAAGCCACTGCTTTCACTCCGCCATCTTGGTTCTGCCCGAACCATTTCTTTCCATTCTTTCCCTTCTCTTCCCTCTCCTCCCCCCCACTTCCCTTCCCTTCCCTTCTTTTCTGATCCCTTTGCTTGTAAACCAGTTGACTGAAAAATGCCCCCAAACAGGAATATTTGAAGAAAATGGTGACACTAAGACTAGAGAAGAGAGCGTTTAGGGGAGATCTCAAATCCATCTTCAAGTCTTTGAAGGATTCAGCTTTTGTTGCTTAGTCTTCTAAGGCAGAATTAGGAGCCGTGTAGGGGGGGAGATGAAAGGAGATTCATTTTAGCCGCATATTAGACACAATTCACTATATTTGAAGTTGCCTAAAAGTGAAGTGAGTTGCTTCAGGGGTATTTCTCTTCACTGAGGTTTTTCAATATTAAGCAGAATGGTACTTGTCATGGTTGTTATAAATGAGACTTATCCTTTATAGAGAGGTTGGACTTGGTGACCTTTGAGATACCTTCCAATACTACAGTTCTGTGATTCTGTAGGGATAATGCACCTTGGAGTCTGGTGACTGAAAGGATCAGTAACGGACTACAGAAGTTTTCAGCTCATCAAATCAATCTTTGAGACAGTCCCAGATGGCTACGAATCTATAGTGTTACCTTTCCTTCTCTCCCTCAGGGCATCCTGTGAAATGTCTTAACATTTAACAAATTTCCTTCATTTCTTTGACTGAAGGGTCTAGATTTTTGGCTTGTGAGTAACTTCCACTGATGTCACTGGTGTTATCCTCATAATAGATTGGGGCAGCATTTTTCTTGGCCCTAAAAATGATCGAGTAGTGACTTTCTTAGATTGCTCTTATGGTCTGCTGGGGCCAACATTTGGTATATGAAAACAGAGTACGCATTGTAGAAAGGAATGTGGGAGAAGTAAGGGTGAAATTAAATATAGTGGGGAAAAGGGTACTTGCATAATTTGTCAATACCTTGTGAGTAGTGTGACAAATTTCTGTCTATGTCATGGCATGTGCAGGGATTTAACAACATTTCTTAAGTATCTATTACAATATACACAATTCCCTGTATTTGTTGTGTGAATATACAGATGAAAAACAATATAGATCCCACCTTCTGGGAGTCTTCTATCAAGCTGCTATGTAAAACAAAACATATAAAAATAATTATGACATAAAATAAGTGATTTTGAGGTGTAGTAAAAGAATGGCTTGAGAGATTTGAGCAACAAAAAGATGACTTCTAGCTTAGTGAAATATAGATGTGGAGTTTAAGAGGAATCTTAAAATCACTTAGCACAACCCTTTCCTTTTATAGATGAGGAAATCTTGGATAGATTATTTTAGTCACTACCAAAATCATAGAGGTATTAATCAGTAGACATGAGGTTCAATCCCAGGTTTTTGGATTTCAAATCCAATGCTTCCTCCTTTTTATTGGGCAGCAAAAGGCCTATACTGAGAGCTGGAAACAAAGCTACAATTATTCCAATTCCTCATTTTAGAGGTAAGGAAATTGAAATGAAGACTTCAATGACTTCCTCAAGGTTATAAGTTAGTAGCAAAGTAGTATGAAGCATGTTATTCAGTCATTTCAGTTATATTCATATCTATATGATTCCATTTGGGAGTTTTCTTGGAGAAATACTATAGTGGTTTGTCATTTCCTTCTCTAGCTCATTTTACAGATGAGAAAACTAAGGCAAACAGGGTTAAGTGATTTGCCCAGGATCACACAGCTTGTACATGTCTGAGGGCGGATTTGAACTCAGGAAGATGAGTCTTCCCAACTCCAAGTTGGAGCTCTATCCACTGTGCTAGTAAGAAATATAGTTGAGGTTGAAATTCATTTCCTCACACTCTAACTCCATCATGCTTTTAACAACACTGTATTATAAAGAAAGTGGAACTTAAGACAGACCTTACCCTACGTGAAACTGGTAAAATTGCAATACAATGGGAACAAAATATTGAGAAGAGAAAAGAGATCCTATATCTAAAGCTATTTCTATATTATAACCTGGGTCAGGTGAGAACTAAACTATACATGTAAAAAAGAAATCTGGCTGCTTAATACATGCCTCCAAATTTGTAATTTCAACATGGAATTGGTTATACATACAAAGGGGATCAGAGTTCTAGACAATGCATTCAACCAAAACTGTACCAACACCTCACATGTCCTATTTTCTCATGTGAAAAAGAAAAAAAAGCCATGAATTCTCAACTCTGGGTACCACATAGGAAAAAAAGCAAAATACTTCATCTAACTGCATCCTTTTTCATCTTGATAGTGCTCAAGTACAAAGCTGTCAAATATTCTTTGCAATCAAGTGACTTAGTTACTCAGCATGAAAGCGAGGGATATTTATATATGCCTATTTGCTGTAGAGACCATTAGCATGAGAGTGATGTATACAGACACACATGCACATATGCATGTGCACACACATGCATACACGTGTATTCCTCAATTTGCATTTACAATATGTCCTGAAATAATTTACACATTTACACATTTTCAAGAGCAAAACATAGTTATGCAACTGAATCCCAAAAACATAAGTATCAAAGGCTGCCTCTGAACATTAGATTAGCAAAGCATATGAAAGGTCTTTGCCAAAGTAACATCCAAGGCTCTCTTTTGATTTGAATTGTTATCAAAATGTACCTGCTATAATTCACTGTAAAACCTCAAGGTTCTGAGCAAGGTGTAATTTCATCGTTAAGCACAGATGACATTGGTGTGCTACAATGAGAACCTGAACCTTTTGTGCCCATGTCCCTGAATTCAGTCATCCCTTAAGCAGGATCATCCTTCACATCCTCAAAGTCTATCTACCTTCTTGTTGGAAATGTGAAAGTCACTTTAGGAAAAGTCAAATTGAAAAGCATCCCTTCAAATTGGGAAAGTCACCTGATTATGGCATTGACAGTTGGAAGAAAACTTGTTGGTCACTTAATCTATCTATCACATGCTAATTTATAGATGAAGAAACTGAGGAATATTACTTCTTTGAACAGCAAACATTGTGAACATTCCACGGCAGGTGGAATAGGGATTCGAGGCCATGTCCTGATTCCAAAACCTATTCATGACTATTTGTGAACCTCTCTGAAAGTTTACTCTCAAATCAAAGAATCCTGAATTTCAGAGTGGAGGAAACCTTAGGATTGAATTCTTTTTCTATCAAATTGGATATTTCTTTAAACTAGTGATTAAACAGATTTACTGGTGGACAAGATGACATTTATACGGACTACAGGCATTTTCCTCTTCATTTTGTTTGGAGAGTAACCTTTAGGAAAAGGGTAGGTTTAATTTATGGAACACTTCATTAAGTGGAAATTGATAATGAGAAAGAATATTTTTTATGATAACAAATGCCAGCATCTCCGATGGGTACATGCATTTACAAAAATCTGACACTGAAGGCAACTGAGTGGTTGGGGCTTGTGTTCTGTCTCTCCATTTTGTATGTGAAGGGGACAGCAGGTAATGACTTCTGATGATTTTTTTTTCTTTTTAATGAAGCACATTTTGAATGGATGATAGACGTGGGAACTTTCTCTCCATTAACCCTTGATCTACTGTCAAGAATTTGATGTCTTCATATGATGCCTATTCCCCTCCCAAGTTTAACTTCATCTGTAAGAAGTCAATATGTTTATGATGGCTAATAGATGATGTATTAGAGGAGTCACAGTACACTGCAGACTACAGAACATTCTGACTGGCTTGCAAGAGGAACTGAAAGAGACAATTAACTTCATTATTTCAATCAATGTGACCATCTGGGAGATTGTACATTTAGAAACAGGTGAAATATGTGGGATGGCTTTTTTTTTAACCTTACACATTCTGCTTCATAAAGTCAGAGAAATACCTTCAGTGACCTACTAGAATCACTTAACAAAGCTCACAATATAGTGACAGGGTTTTTCTTTACTATCAGTTCTTCAATATTCTCTTATTGCTTCTCCTAGAAGATTGGTTCATTTTGCCTTTGTGGCTCAAATGATGCTGGACTCCAAGAAACTCTTTCTTCTCCAACCCCTCAATTTTTTTCTGAATGGATGTGTATACTAGTACCTCTAATAGCATGGAGGTCTAAGTAATGGGACCTGTGATTGAGAAGAGACTCTTCCCAGAAGTCGTTTTGCGTCATTTTTTCAAGAAGTCAGTTTCCCTTTCCCCAAAATCATTTTTAAACTAAAATTTAATCAAACAGGCTAAATCATGACTAAGAATTTTCTTGGGAGATTTTGTAATGTTATTATTTAAGTGCAGCTTCTGTTTGAGACTTGGTGAAAGAGGCAAGAAAGGAAATCACTTTCAGTTGTACAGAAAATGCAATATCTTTGTTAACAAAATTATAAACCTTAAAAAAAGGAATGCTGTAAATGATAATCAGAATATTTTATTAATTGTTTAATATACATGGATCACATTAATCTATAATACTCCATCAGGGAAAACCAAAATAAAACAGAATAGAAATAACTTCCTCATCTTGTGCAATTTCTCTGCAGTGCTCTCAAAATGTCATTTGGACTCAATAAGCGTAATTTTTATGAAAACCAAAGAATGCCAGAGACTGAATTCTCAATCTTTAGGTTAAATTTAACCAATGAATGAAGGCTATTCTCACAAATTCTTTGACCTTCTCCAGGCAAGACACATCAAGCATAAAGTTATCCAGGAGAAAGCTCTAGCTGAATATGTTAAGAGACTTATTGGCATCTTTAAATCAAAATTGGTTCATGTTTAACTATGTTTGTAAAGTACTGAATACATTTTTATTACAAAAATTGGCTGAATGTGAAGAATACATTTAAATCAATTTATACTTACAAAATATCAGTTTTAAGATACAATTGTCAAATTATGAAATGGACTATAACAAATTGGGAAAGTAACCTAACAGAAACTTGTATAGTTTTAAGAAAAAGAACCCTATCATCTTAAGACAGCTAAAGTGTTTAGCACTTCACCAAAAAGAGAAGGAATTGCTAAACATCCTTAGAACACATAACAAAGAAATTCAGATCTTACAGATACTTTTTTTGGATCAAGCAGCATTACTATTCTGATAAATGATAAAGGCAAATAATAGGGACACACCATGAGGTTTTTAAAATATAACTAGAGATAATTTAATTCTGTATTCAGCCTAAGGAACACCCGAGATCCAACAATGGAATCAAAATCTCCTCCACTGAGTGCATTTTCATGACCTTAGCCAGCAATATGTTGACAAAGAAACATTAAATCCCTGGCTGAGTCATGCAGACTTGTTTATGAAAACAGTGAGGTTTATAATGGCCAGTCAGGATGATGGGTCATCACTACTATAAATTATAGAAGGTCAATCTTTTTAAAATTTTATTTTTATTTTATTTTTTTCTCAACTACATGTCAAAAAATTTACATTGTTTTTTAATTGAATTCCAAATTATGCTTCCATCTGCATTTAGATTCTATCAGTTCTTTTGCTTCAGGCAGGTAGAATTTTTTATCATGAGTCTTAGAAGGTTAATCTTTAAGGAAGGGAAATAGGTCGTAGTAACTAGAGAGTTGGCCTTGAAAGCAAATTCCAGCCTCAACTCTGCAACCTACTGGTATGGGAACCTGGGCTAGTCACTTAAACCTCTCAGTTATCTAGGCAACTTCAAAAGACTGAGAGAAGGTGCTGACCTGTATTGGTTAAAAGGGTTTTCCTTATGCAAATGAAATCACTGGTCTGATTCCTCCCCCTATCCTCTCAAACACAGACTTAGCGACCAATAAGTAGTATACAAAGAAACCATGGGAAAATGAAAAACATCACTTTAGACTTCAAAAATTTAGAACCTACCAAGTACTTGGCAAGACATTTTCTGGTAATTAAAATCACATACCAGAAGCTCACTACCTTTCATGGAATTAGAGACGAGACATCTTGATACTAAAAACAGAGACTTTAAAATATTTTAAGGAACTCAATTAATTAACTAAAGTGTACTAGAACTGGATCATTATCACTACTGAAATAGTTGCTGATAATCTTCACATAATATTGATCCAAAAAGAAATAAGAAATATATTTTAATAGATGCAAGTACAATAAATACCATAACCCCCAAGCTGTGTAGCATGAAAAACTTTAAAAAATACAGAAACAAAAAAATAGTTAAACAATCTGAAAATTAGATGAGGTACATATCTATGTTATCCCATCTGGTACTTAGATTTGTCCAGAAGAAGTTTTCAGTGAAGCTGATGGGGTATGGGCCGAAGCTGAGACCTTTGCACAGCAAATGAAGTTACAGATTAATATTTTTATTCACCTACAGAAAGCAGTTACTTTTTCTATATTTGCAATAGTCTTCATAACATTAAAAATACATGAATAATAGCAAGATAGAGATGTATCCCAGGATTGTTTCTCTCTGAAATCAATTGAACAAGATGAGAATTATTTTCAATAATATTAATAATAGTAAATAATCATAATACTTTTAAAGTATAATTGTAATTTCCCTGGTTAATGAGGTAGTCTTGAAGTCATCTTTCCTAGTGTACTTGGTTAGTCTAAACAAGAATCTTGGTCTCCTTTAAAGAATGTGGTGTTGAGCTGACAGAGAGATAAAGCCAGCTCAAGGCTGTACTCTGTGGAGAAAAGCAGAACAAAGAAATTGATTGGCAAAGTTCACATTTTTAAAAACCAACTTGTGCCTTCTAAAATAAAACCTTACATCTCGGCACTCTGGGTTTCTGGATGCTGACCAAAATCTGTTCAGTAATATTAACTCCACTTAAAACGGGAAAGGAACATATTGAATCGCATTACTTATGGTCTGAATGCTTAGAGAAAATCAGTTGGTGAGTCCCAAAGTGATGACATGTGTGTTGTTATTTGCAGTCTGAAAATTGACAGATAATTTTAAAAAATGAGAACATAAAAGTTTCTTAGAGCAAGAGAAGAGAGAAACTGGGAGAAGGATTCATTAGATAGGACCTTGCCATTCCAAGTTCTGGCCCTGGACACATAGACAAGTACATATAGGAACAGAAGATTAAGAGCTACCTGGGATCTTAGTGATTATTTCCCTAAGTCTTTTCCTTTTCTAGACTAGAAAACTGATGCCTGAAGGGAGAGAAACAACTAATCTTTAGTCACACAGGTGGTTACATCTGATCTTCAACTTCAAGCTCTAAATCTAGTGAGGATTCTTTTCAATGTATCATGGTGATGCACATCTAACTGCTAATGATGAAGTGACAATTTCTGGGGGGTCAGAAGTTGACTGATAAAGAGAAATAGAAATTACTGGCTTCAGGCTAGCAGAGGAAGCAAATTCTGCATATACTTTTGTGTCCTGTGGTCCCTCCCTTCATTTCTAGACAATATAAGTTTCTAGATCAATAAGGACAATAATCAAATTCATCATTTTATAAGTGTCCAAAAATATACTTCAGAAAATGTTCTAGATAGATCTTTTTTTTTTAAATGAATCAAGGTAGTCAGTCAACAAGGCCTGCCCTGGACTGAGTTATTTTTTTTTCTTTTTAGATTTTTTTTTCCTGAATCAAATTGTTTTTCTTTTTTTCCCCTTTCCTTTCCTTTCCTTTCCTTTCCTTTCCTTTCCTTTCCTTTCCTTTCCTTTCCTTTCCTTTCCTTTCCTTTCCTTTCCTTTCCTTTCCTTTCCTTTCCTTTCCTTTCCTTTCCTTTCCTTTCCTTTCCTTTCCTTTCCTTTCCTTTCCTTTCCTTTCCTTTCCTTTCCTTCCTTTCTTTTTTTTTTTTTTTCAGTTTGAGGATGGATCTATCTCCGCTAGGCTGACAGGACCTCTCAATCAGATGGTGATAATGGAAGCATTAATCTGCTCTGTTTCAAATGAGGGCAGGTTTGCCACTCTTTGAGCAACTTCTTCTACCCCTTCCCATTGAGGGCTCACCACACTGATGCCAAACTTGTTGCAGTTCCCCAATCAGTTTTATTCCGACTATTGCCTTATTAATGTATCATGTCTACAAACAGTGGAAGATCATAGTATTGAAGTGATAATTATGTTACCCAAAGGGATATGTATGGGCTAGATTTCTTTTTTAAGAACCAGACATTAAACCCATATCACTCTGGTTCTCATTGATTGGTTTGCTCATTGTTTGGGCTCTGATAACTCAGAGTAAGTGTAAATAGCAATTGTTTCTATTTTGGTCAGAAATCCTGAGAGTTGTCCCTTCCTAGATTTTTTTTTTGACCACGTAAAAGAGACCATTCTTTGCCTTGTTTCTTACCTAGCCTTAATCACTTAATGGGCATTGCCTTAAACAAACTGAGACCTGGAAAGACTCCTTCTTAAAAGGGCCAAGGTCTTCTACTGCATCCTGGGCCATTTCCAGTTATCTTGAGCTATGTCTAGCCACTGGACCCAGATGGCTCCAGAGGAGAGAATGAGGCTGATGACTTTGCACAGCCCTCCCTCACTTCAATCCAATTCACTTACAAGTCATAACATTATCTTCTCCATGTCATGGCCCTCTTTGAGAACAAAGAACAAACAACAATGACTACAGCTCAGAACTCCTGAGTTTAAGAGATCTACTAGCCTCACCCACCTCAGAAACATGGATTAGATGTATCACCATGCTCAGGCTGCATCAGGATCTTAACAGTGCTAGAAAGCATATCTACACAGCTATCTACACATAGAGCTACATAACATGAACACATATAATATTCACACGAGTGCATGTGAAATAATGTATGAATAAAGTGCTACACACTTATTTTACAAGGATGCATGATTTCATTTGTGTGTGTACTCCCCCTACTGAAACAGATCACAATTCTTCCCTGTGATGTAGTAGACAATCTTCACGAATCTTTGTACATTTGCAAATTGACTCCCTATGGGATAGTCTTTTGGTGATAAGCTTCTTCAAATATAGTGAGGCTGACCCCTACAGGGCAAGTATGTAGCCCTGTCACTCGGTTCATACATGAACCCTTTCCAGTTTATCAGGAGCTGCCCACAGCTTGCCCTCTGACCTCTTAAATCAAGCAGCACTTTCACGCACTGATGGGGCATTTTTTTAAAGAGGAATTTGGTGTGGGAACACTCCAATAGGCTAAAGAAAATATTGGAGCTACAGTTAGTTTCAAAAACAAGATAAAACAAACACCCACCAAATTAAGAAAGAAGTGTTGTAAAATAAAGGGAGAGTATGATACCATGTCATACAAGGAGGAATAGGAAGAATAATGTGTGTGTCTGTCTGTGTGTGTATATGTATGTGAAATCAAAACACAAGCAGGGGGAAAGTGAAACCCTGAATTCCACCCCCACCCCCGACACGAACAGAAAATAAGACAAAATGAGATTTATATGGGAACCATGGCTGACTTTCTACTATACTTTATTGTCCCAGTCTCCCAAAAAAATCTTTCTTGAAATGTATTTATTTAACAAACGTCACCCAAAACAGCTTGGTAGCAGATGAGGTTTATTTAATGGCAGTAAAACAGGTGAAACATTCCCTACACCTTTCATCTCTGTTTATGTTTCTAAAAAAAAAAATGGAACTAGTTACAGTTTTGCACATGCTCAAGCAGAGCCATGGCATACATTTGAGAAATAATGCCAGTTGTGGTTAGTGACTAGCTTGGAAAATAAAAATTACTCTCTATTTTTTCAAGCAATTTATGATTTTCTACCCAGAGGACAGTGAAATGAACTTGGTGCTGACTTTAAAAAAATTCCCTTACAGATTTGCAGCACTGATTTGGTGCAAGTCTGAGATTCTTTAAAGTCTTGTGCTACTCTTCTTATTTTAGTTTTAGTGTGTTTTGTAGTGCCCTCAGAGCGGAAAAAAAACCCCCACATGATCTCTTCCTCAGCCCCTTCATCTGTAACCTTTCTACAAGTAAATGCTAATTGAAAAAGAAAGAACACCACTAATCTTGGAATTTAAATGCATTTAACAAAACCAATCTCAATCTAAATTGTTGTTTCGCCATTCCCTTTTCCCCAACAGATGTCGAGAAACTGCAATTCCTATTAAGAACACTTGACTGTTTACTCAGCAAGAGAACTCCAGGCCCAGCCTGCATCAATCTAAATGCGTTTCAAGACGTCAGCCCCCTGAAAAGTGCAGACTGTTAGTTGGTTATTTTTAAATGTAATCTTCACATAAAAGAATCACTGCATTTTTCTTTTCACTCTGTCATCCCTTCCCTTTAATGACGGCATCAAACCTAGACATAATGCAGAATTTTTATGACCCATTCCATTTTGGTTGTTTTCAACATTAAGTGGGAGTTTGCCACGCCATGAATAAAATTAATAATAAAGTTTATGAAGGTGTTAAAAAAAAAGAATGTTCCATCATATAGTGTCTGTTCCCCAAATGCCCAACATCTGATAGAGAAATATGTTTTCCAGTTGATTTTGACCTAAATGGCCTCCAGGGTGTTAATCGTAGACCTGACATCAGTAATGCTACACGAGAAGCTAAATGCAATTTAGTGTCATTTTTTTTTGTTTGTACCAGGACTCCTTAGGCTGAGCCCAAATCAAGAAAAATGGCCATTTTCCCCTTCCCTTGATTTTCAGACTTATTTATCAGTTTAATCATTTCTTCTTCAATTTTAAAAAATATACTTGAATTCTTGACATTTAATTCAAGTCAAAGGTAGTGGATAAAGAAATGGACTGGACTTGTGTTTTCATTTGGGATAGGGGACCTTCCAACTGACCAAACTCCCTATACGAATGCAGGATAGGACCTTTTCTATAACTTAAGAGTCTTAGAGAGTTTAGGGACTAATACGAGGTGATCAACCTATAGTATATGTCAGTGATGGGATTGGAACCCAGGTTAACCTGTCCTCTTTGTCTGATTTCCATCCACTATGCCATCTTCTTGCTTCCTGAGTCAATAAACACTGATTAAATTCCTGATATATGCCAGACACTGACATCAAGGAGACAGAGATGAAAAATGAAACGGTATCTGTTCTTCAGGAGGTCAGAACCTAGTAAGATAGATGTATTATACATAGAGCCATTAGATTTTAAAATTTACAGTTTGAGCAGAGCTGTATATTGGAGAGGGACAGATTTGGAGTCAGGAAGCTCTGAGGTCAAGTCTTCCTTCTGACACAAACTGAATGAGTCTCCATGGACAAGTCACTTAAATTTTTGGTTTATAGTTTACTCTCTAAGAGTAAGCTACCAAGTAGTTGCATACTATGTTGGTAGAATGGTTTTTCTCATTGAGAGTTCCTCTTTCCATTTAAATCATAAACTTGGATATTTTTTCTTTACACTTTATGAAATACTGATACAGATATTATCTCTTTTGAACCTCATGATATCCCTATAAAATAGGTAACACATGTATGACCTTCATTTTAGAGAAGAGAAAATTCAGCCTTCAAGTGGGAAATGACTCACCCAGGTCAAACCAGTTAGTTAGTGGTAGATTTGAGATTTAAATATGGTTCTGAATCCAAGTCCTGTTCTCTTTTAATTACTCTATGCTGCTTTTCTTTATATGGTGTATGTTGTACTGTTATAGATTATCAAAGACATGTAGAACCAGAAAAAGATGTGAGCTGGTCATCTATCAGGAATGGAAAGATTGAACGTTAATGTGACACATTGGTATATCTGAGACACGAGTTAAAAAATAGAGAAAAGCATACTTAATTCCTCTGGATAGAAATAGTTCCTCTCTTAAGTCTCGGAGGCTATTTCTGTGCACTGAATTATTTTCACACTTGAATCATAACCCTTTGTGTCATCAACCCCTCTATTTGTGTGTAAGTTCCTTGAGGACATTTTGTGATATTTTTCATCTGTATTTTTAGTGCCAAATACAGGATGTGGCACATGTTATGAACTTAATTACCCTGAAAGATAAAGGCATAAGTATTTGGGTGCATAAGCTATAGAGGACTTATGAGAAAACAAAAACATGAATAGCACAGGATGAAAAGCTTCAATTGGGATGTTGTTTGGACTAGTGGAAAAAATGTGCACTCCAGGGGCAGCTAGGTGGTGCAATGGATAGAGCACCTTGCCCTGGAGTCAGAAGGACCTGAGTTCAAGTCAGGCCTCAGACACTTGACACTAGCTGTGTGACCCTGGGCAAATCACTCAACCCTAATTGCCTCACAAAAACAAAACAAAACAAAAAAAGCACACACCACTGACCTACTTATAACTGTAGTTATAAACTCAAGAAACATGTGTATATTACTGTCTTTACATTTTTTAATCTATTTTCTCTCAAGTAATATGCATCATTTTTTTTTTATAAGTCAGCAGTATGACTTAAATATCTTTGCAGCTACTGTCTAAATAACATTGCTCTAGCAGGCATTGGCAGAATCAAATTGCCATGTGCCTGCATGTAAAGTGTACTGGCTCGTTGTTTAGCCATTGTGTCCAGTTCAAAAAAGAAGGCAACTAATATATTTTTATACTAATCAATTGATTCATTCTCATGCATTTTCATCTAACATTGCTCCTGAATCCTATGAGTGAGAACATAGATACCAATATTCCACATGAGAAGACCTCAAACTCCAGTGTTGCCATATCTTAAACTTAAGTGTCTCCCTGGGTTTTGATTTCCTTCTTTTGTATATTTTCCTCTTTTTTGGCTATCTTTCCCCTCTCATTCTACCACCTCATTCCTACCTACCTGTCTCTGTCTTTGTTTTGTTCTTAGCAATAAGTAATGAGCCATATACTCAGCTTTAGAGTTGTTATGCCATCTTCTTTCATCTTAAGGGAGAAAAGAAGCCATAATCACAACTGACAATCAGTGATTTTTTAAGTGGACTTTTTGGTTAAGAGGTTTATAAAGTCATAAGAAGAATGAGAAAGTGCCAAGGTTTAAAGTAATTGCCCTTGTCAAGGCTTTAAACTCTTATTCTTGAACCATGGGACTAAACTCAATCAGGATGGAACTTATTCACAGTCAGTTATTCAAATTTCTTCTGTTTTAGTTTGCATGTCTGCGGAAGAATTATGAGTGTAGTTATTAGAGGCTAATGCTAATACATTCATAACCTTAAGGTTGAGAAGTCACTTAATTTCTCTGAGCCTCAGTTCTCTCATTTGTAAAATTAGGGGTTGAAATAGATGATTTCAAAGGTGGCTTCTAGTTCTAATAGTTTACAAGGCTAAAAAGAAACAAGGAGAAAAGATTGGAATGGTGAGAAGGAAAGACGAATCATCAAGGTTTAAAGCTGAAAAAGACCTTTGAGACCATCTAATCCCTTCTAATTCTTCGTTTCTGTTATTCTAGTTCCCAAAAGTGTAGCTTAGGCACCACTAAAGAGGGCTTTAGAAAATTTGGAGAAACTTCAACAGGGAGAAACAGTTTAAAAGACTGATGGGAGCATGGAGAAACATTGCTTTCCAGTATAAAGTGAAAGAAAGTAAAGTCACACACAAAGGATGTCAAAATTTATTTAATCTCAACAGAGAACAAGTAGAGATTAAATTGTGGGAAGCAAAAGAGTTGAGAGTTAGAAAGACTTTTCATACCATGAGACTTGTTGGACATTAAGATGAGTTATAAAGGAATAACTATGAAATAATAATGAATTTCACCGTCTGTGATGGCTTGGAATTGCCTGGAGATAGGAACAGACTAGGTTTTCAAGGTCCTTACTGGAATTAATCCTTTTTTTAATTGTCAGAATAGTTAAATGCAGAGTAAGGTAGGTTATAGCCTCATTGCATGCTGTGCAGGTTAGAAAAGATTCAGAAAACTACATATTCTGACCACATTTTTAAGAAGGTCACTGAAAAGAAGAGAGTATGCCCAAGGGAAAGTGATCTGTGAAGTGATAGTGAAGGATCTAGAAATCAATGTTGGAGAAGAATCTTTGTCTGGGAAAAAGAATATTTAGGGAGGAACATAATTAATGTCTTTAAATAGCTGAGGTTTGTTAAGGGAAAAATAAAGCAGATCTATTCTGTTTGGCTCCTACAAGTAGAACCAGAATCAATGAGTGGAACTCAGAGAGAGGAAAAGTTTTACTCAGAGAAATATTCTAATAATTATAGTTAATTCAAAGTGAAATAGACTGCCCTGTGAGAAAACTGATTTGGGAATTAATAATCCTTTTGCAGTTTCACAGAGGCAGGGACCTGCTCAAGTTTTGATGGAGGTTCCCTCACTCCAGATTTCCTGTCCTGGGATATATCAACTCCAATTTCTCTCACATTGGCCCAGGCTGACCTGGCAACTCACATAACCACCATAATTTTGGAATTAATCCCTTTATAGTTTCCAAAGGGAATTCCTTAAAATATGCAAAAATGGAGACTAGTGAATCAGTAAAATCTCAGGCCCCAGAGGAAAGAAGAGGATGAAGTTTGATAAAAGTTTGGAGCTTAATGGAGAAAAATAAAGTCCAGCAGGGAAGAGATCATCCATGTAGGTATTGAAATCAAGTGATATAACCTGGTAGGAAACAGACAGCCAGGAAGAGAACTGAGCAAAAGATGAAGTGGTAAGACTTTATTGTCCTGAGAATCAGAAAAGAAAGCCAATTCTAAATATTGTTCATCAAGAAATTTTGTAATCCAATATCTAACTTATAATATGAAAAAAAATGTTGCTAACACCAAGGGGGAAAAACCATCAAAATGAAAAGGATTTCTAATCAGAATAGACTAAATCAGAGGCAGGTCCTCAAGTGCTGCCCTTTGACTGAATACAAACTTCAAAGAACAAATCCCTTTAATGAAAAGATTTGTTCTGTAAAACTTAGATTTGATCAGAGTGACACACTTCAGGACGTACAGTGCCACATGTGACCTCAAGGCCACAAATCTTTCACCTCTGGACTAAACTTATTCTGCAATCTAAAAAACAAATCATAGGTAAAATTAGAATTTAATACTTAAAGATGTTTATTTGAACTCAAAATTGCATATCCCATAAAGGTAAGGTTCAAATTCAAGGCACATCACAGGGTAAGATTCGATCTACAAGACGGTGAGAAATGACTTATGATGTAAAGATAGACATCATCAATGATTAGACACTCAGTAACAGGGAAATTCAAATCCTGTCTTCAATAGAGCCCTTCTTTGAGCAGGTTATTCAACACGCCTACTAGCCAAACAACAGAAAGTGAAATATTTTCAGATAGTGAGGGGAAAATAAAAAAAAATTGAGAATCAATTTTCATGTGCCAGGGATATGAATGTATGGTAGGAGTATATTTATTATGATTGTTAGATTTTCTTTTTTTAAAAAAAATCACATTTTCTGAGTGACAGTGAGAAAAGAGAAAGAATAAATGTTTTGTGAATATAAAGAGTAAAAGACATGATGGAAAAAGTCATTTTGAGAGTGGGTGAAGGAAATGAATTTCTATTTCAAGGAAAATGTATCATCCTCTAATTAATAAATTAATGTTATTTCTGTTAAGATAACAGAGATAGGAAGAAGAAAGGGTAGAATAGTATGTAATACTATGTAATAGTGACTGGTCGAGCCGCAAAATCGAATAAGAAGCCTTTAATTTTTTAACCTGTCTTTGGAATGTTAAGGCAGTGAGGCTAGAGCATTGGGTGTCTCAGAATGCAGAAGAACAGCAGGCATATATAGCAGAAAGGGGAGATTCTTATAGCAGAATGTCAGATATAAGAAGGAATGAAATAAGAGTTTTGTATCAATCTCTGTTAGGGAGCTTGGGCACTTTAGATGATCAGCACGTGGAAGATAGTTTTGTGTGTTGGTAGAAACTCTCACCAGGTAAAGGAAAGTAGCTCAGAATTTGGGAAAATGGAGTTCTAAAAGTACAACAGAGATCTGCTAAACAGATTCAAAGGGTGACAGCACATTATTAAATGAGATAAGTAATAAAAGAAAAAACAAAGAATGCAAGAATGAATAATGATTAGGAAATCCAAAGGAAAAAATATAACAATCTCTTTCATGTAGACTAGCACTTCATGAGTATAGGAGGTGGTGGAGACTAGGCCCTAGTACAAAGTTACAAACCAGGAGCTAAAGCTGGAAATATGAGTAAGCATAAGAAAACACATAGATAAGAAATAATATTGGTTAAGAAAGGATGAAGAGGTAATCCCAGAGAAATCATTGAATAGAGAAGAGAACTCAACAGTATTAGAAATCATACACAAGAAGAATCCCTAATTCAGTCTTTCTCAATCATGTCCAGCTCTATGTTACTTTACTTGGGATTTTCTTAGCAAAGGTACTGGAGTGGTTCGCCATTTCCTTCTGCTCATTTTACAAATGAGGAAATTTAGGCAAACAGGTTTAAATGACTTTCCCAGGGTCACACAGCTAGTAAGTGTCTGAGGCCAGATTTGAACTCAGAAAGATACACCTTATTGATTTCACATCTGACACTCTATCCACTGTGCCACCAAGCTGTCCATACTATAACACACCAAACAATTGGTCATCCAGTTTCTCTTTAATGACTTCCAAGAAAGGGTAAACCATGACCTCCAGAGGCATCCCATTCCATTAAGTACCTCTAAGAACTTTTTTATTTTCCTGATATCAAGCACAAATATTATTTGTTGCAATTATCACCTTTTGTTCCTGACTTTTTCAGTGAAACAAATCTAATATTTCCCCAGATCTAATCTTCCTGCAAATAATTGAGGGCTGAAAATATCTTTTCTGGGTCTTCTTTTAGTTAAACATTCTCAGTTATTTTAATTGATTGATGTGTGAAATGGCCTCAAAGCTCTTCACTATCGTGATTGTCCTCCTGTGATCATTCTCCAGATTATCAGTAACCCTCTTAAGTTAATTGTACCTGAAACTGAATGAGTGCTGCAGATAAGAGTGAGAATGACAACGAGAGAGAGAGAGAGAGAGAGAGAGAGAGAGAGAGAGAGAGAGAGAGAGAGACAGAGAGAAAGGTTTGAGGTATTGTTAGGGAGGAAATAGTAACAAGAAAAACAAACTTCATCTTCAGATGTTGATTTCATCCTTGAAACCCAGAAATCCATTCTGTTGCTAATCTTATTTGTCATTTCACAGCATCTTTATATGCGCTTCTTTCCATTCAGATACCCATGTGCCTAATTCAGGCCCTCATCATCTCATACATTGACTTTTGTAACATCCCTCTGGGTTCCACTTCCTGGAGCCAAGATGGCAGAGTAAGAAGTAAGTCGCTCTCACCCTCCCTTATCAACCTCTGAAAATCCCGAATATATTGGCCCAGGAAAAACCAACAGCTGAACCAGCAGAAACACAGGGTGCAGCAGTCCTGGAGCCCAGGAAACTTGGGGGATTAACAGGACAGGCCCTTTTTGCTCTGAAGGAGGGGGAACAGTACAGAATGGGAGACATCCCAGCAAGCTAGTGGAAAGCCCCGCTTCAGCATACCAGGTGGTGATCCTGAACCCCAGGTGGTGGAGCAGGCAAATACCAACACCAAGACCTTCGAGTGCCTCAGTACAGGCAGAAGAACCAGTGGAAACCATCTCAGAAAACCACTACTTGCCATGGCATTCTCCAGCAGCCAAGTCTCCTGGTGCCTCAGAAAATCTCTGGGAAGCACAATTTCAAGAGGGAAACCTCCAGGTCAAGAAATATCTGGCAGCAGCACAACATCCATCTGCAAGGAGCCAAAGAAAGTAGTGAAAGTGCTGGCATGGTGGAGCTTGTAGTGGTGGAGAAAACGAAATCCTCCTCACAGCTGCAAGACATAGAAGAGTGGTTGTGGTCACTCATAGACCAGAGCACAGGCAGGAAAGGAATAAACACCACACCTTGCTTATGCCACCTTGAAAGAACTGAAAATTTACAGGTCCCTAGAAGTATCTCTGAAAAACAACAGCACAAAACCCCCAAAGCCTGGGACAGTACATTCTGCACACTAGAAGCGGACCCTTACCTTAACAAAGAGTCCATAACTCAAGTAATTGACTGGGATCATGAGAAAACCTTGCAAAAAAGTCAGACGATAGAATCTTTTTTGATGATAAAGAAGATCAAAACATACAACCAGAAGAAGAAAACAAAGTCAAAGCTCCTACATCCAAAGGCTCCAAGAAAAATATGAATTAGTTCCAGGCTGTGGAAGAGCTCAAAAAGGATTTTGAGAAGTAAGAGAAGTAGAGGAAAAACTGGGAAGAGAAATGAGAGTGATGCAAGAAAATCATGAAAGTCAACAGCTTGCTAAAGGACATGCAAAAAAAATACTGAAGAAAATATCGCCTTAAAAAATAGCCTAACCCAAATGACAAAAGAGGTCCAAAAAGCCAATGAGGAGAAGAATGCCCTAAAAACCAAAATTGACCAAATGGAAAAGGAAGTTCAAAAGATGACTGAAGAAAATACTTCCTTAAAAATTAGAATAGAGCAATTGGAAGCTAGTGACTTAATGAGAAATCAAAACACTGTAAAACAAATCCAAAAGAATGAAAAATTAGAAAACAATGTGAAATATCTCATTGAAAAAATAACTGACCTGGAAAATAGATCCAGGAGAGAGAATTTTAAAATTATTGAACTATTTGAAAGCCATGATCAAAAAAATAGCCTAGACATCATCTTTCAAGAAATTGCCAGGGAAAATTGCCCTAATATTTTAGAACCAGAGAGCAAAATAGAAATTGAAATGCTCCACCGATCACTTCCTGAAAGAGATCCCCAAAGGAAAACTCCTAGGAATATTGTAGCCAAATTCCAGAGTTCCCAGGTCAAGGAGAAAATATTGCAAGCAGACAGAAAGAAACAATTCAAATATTGTGGAAAGACAATCAGGATAACACAAGATTTAGCAGCTTCTACATTAAAGGACCACAGGGCATGGAATATAATATTCTGGAGGGCAAAGGAGATAGGATTACAAGCAAGAATAACCTACCCAGCAAAACTGAGTATAATCCTTCAGTGAAAAAATTGACATTCAGTGAAATAGAGGACTTTCAAGCATTCTTGATGAAAAGGGCAGAGCTGAATAGAAAATTTGACTTTCAAATACAAGACTCAGGTGGAACATGATGAGGTAAACAGGAAAGAGAAATCATAAGAGACTTATTAAGGTTGAACTGTTTGCATTCCTGCATAGAAAGATGATGTTTGTAACTCATGAGACCTTTGTCAGTATTAGGGTAGTTGGGGGGGAAATTATATATGTGTGTGTATATATATACACACACACACACCCGCACACACACACATATACATATATATGTATATATATACACATATATACATACACACACACACACACACACACACACACACACACACATATATATATATATATATATATATAGAGAGAGAGAGAGAGAGAGAGAGAGAGAGAGATGGATAGATACATACAGATATAGATATAGGTATAGATATAGTTTTAGATATAGAGATAGAGATAGAGAGCACAGGGTGAGTTGAAGATGAAGGGGTGATATCTGGAGAATGAAACTAAGGGGTGAGAGAGGATTATACTGGGAGAAGGAGAAAGGGAGAGGTAGAATGGGGTTAATTATCTCACAAAAAAAAGAAAAGAAAATGTTCTTACAGTGGAGGGGAAATTGAAGATGAGAGGGAATGAGTGAATCTTATTCTTATAGGATTTGGCTTAAGGAGGGAATAACATGCACACTCAATGGGTATGGAAATCTGTCTTACCCTAGAGGAAAATAGGGGGAGAAGGGGACAAGAGAGCAGGGGGATGAGAGAAAGGAGGGTAGATTGGGAAAGGGGATAATCAGAAGTAAATACTTCTTAGGAGGGACAGGGTCAAAAGAAAGAACAGAAAAAATGGGGGGGCAGGATAGTATTATGGGAAATAGAGTTAGTATTTCACAACTTGTCTACTATCGAAGTGTTTTGCAGAATTGCACATGTATAACCTATATTGAGGTGCTTGCCTTTTCAGTGAGGGTGGGTGGGGAGGGAGGAAGGGAGAAAATTTGGAACACAAAGTTTTAAAAATTCTTGTTTAAAAAAATTTTTTTCACATGCCACTAGGAAATAAGAAATATAGGAAATGGGGTACAGAAATCTATCCTGCCCTACAGGAAAATAGAAGGGGAAGGGGATAAGAGAAGGAGGGGAGAGATAGAAGGGAGGCAGACTATGGGGAGGGGTATTCAGAATGCATGTTATCTCAGGGTGGAGGGACGGGCGAGATGGGATGAAAATTTGGAACTCAAAATCTCGTGGAAGTAAATGTTGAAAATTAAAAATAAATACATTCATATATTTATATACATATATACACACGCACATATATACACACGCACATATATACACATATATACATATATATGTGTGTATATATGTATATGTGTGTATGCATATACATATAGCATTTTATATATATGTGTATATATGTGTGTGTATATATATATATCATATATATACATACATACATACATATATATATATACATATGCATATATATATACATATATATATGAAAAAAATGATATTCCTATCCAGAGAAAGAACTGTGGAGTTAGAATGCAGATCTTTTTTTCTCTTCTATTTTGTTTTGTTTCCTCTTTCTTCTGGTTCCTCCTATTGGTTCTAATTCTTCCTTTCAATATTACTAATGTGAAAATATGTTTATATATTTCTCTATATATATACGTGTGTATATATGTATATGTGTATATATTTCTACATACATACATACATGCATACACATGCATATACATATACATATACATGTACATATACATATACATATACGTGTGTGTGTGTGTGTGTGTGTGTGTATGAAACCTGTATCAGATTATGTGCCATCTTGGGGAGAGAGGGGGAGAAATATTGAAAACTCAGAAGCGTGTGGAAGTGATTGTTGAAAGCTAAAAATAAATTAATAATAATAATAATAATAATAATAATAATGATAATAATAATAATAATAATATCACTCTAACTTGTCTTCTTGGTTTGTCTCTTGCCTATCCAAGCCATCTTCCAGTCAGCTTTTTAGGTGATGTTTCACCTTAGGTCTAATCATTTCTGCCGATTCTCTACTTCTAACCAATACTACCCCATGAGATTCATAGCTCTCAGTTACCTCTGAAATAAAATGTAAACTTCTTTGTGCGGTCATTAGAGTTTTGCATAAAGTAATTTCAACCTCCTTTTTCAATCTTTTTGCACTTTACTTTTTTCCATGCACTCTAAATTCTAGCAACACTTGCCTATTATGGTTCTTCAAACAGGACAATTGTCTCCATTCCTTTGCACAAACTGCCTCCCATGGCTAGAATTCTCTGGCCCCTCACCTCCATTTCCTGGTTTTCCTTATATCCTTTAAGACTTTGCCACCAACTCCACCCCAGCTGCTAATCCTTTCCTCTTTTAAGATTACCTTCCATCTGCTCTGACTACATATAGTATGTATTTAGATGCTGTTTTCTCCATTAGAATAAAAGCTGTTGAATGACACAGTATGTCTTTTTGTCTTTATATTTTGGGCATTTAGAACAGTGCCTGACATATAGTAAGTGCTTAGTAAGTGCTTGTTGGTATGATTTGGATAAATTATAAAGGAGATTTAAAAGGAAAATAACAACATATAAGGACCAGTGATCACAACCAGGACTAAGTTAAGGGAAGAGGAACATTA
The DNA here is from genome assembly GCF_003287225.1 of Phascolarctos cinereus. Lineage (NCBI taxonomy): Eukaryota > Metazoa > Chordata > Mammalia > Diprotodontia > Phascolarctidae > Phascolarctos > Phascolarctos cinereus. The sequence continues at coordinate 365,107,303 of NW_027555625.1, read as the reverse complement.
GAGTAAGTAAATACTGCTTCAATTATAATTCATTAATTTTGATCTCATTATCCTCTTCCCCCTCCTCCTCCTTCTCCCTTTTCTCCTCCTCCTCCTTCTCCTTCTCCTTCTCCTTTTTATTTTTCTTCTTCTTCTTCCTCTTCTTCTTCTTCTTCTTCTTCTTCTTCTTCATGAAGAGTGAGCAAAGGGACAAAAAAAGACAAAAATAAAAGGATATGATGATCAGGGGAAGAAAAATGTGGAATTTACAATGACAGCTATGACTATGAATAGAATAAACTCATCCATAAAATGAAGGAAGGTATCAGAATAGATTAGAAAGTAAGATACCAGATTATGTTATTTGTAAGATGTATACTTGAAGCATAAAGATTCATATAGAGTATAAATTAGGGAGTAAAGAATAATTTATTATGTCTCAGATGATGCGTACTTTAAAAAAATTAACCATATGAAATGTAAAAGTTTTTTCAGGGCACAGATATATGTGTGTGTGTGTGTGTGTGTGTGTGTGTGTGTGTGTGTGTGTTTCAAGAAAGACTTGGATTTAGGGTCAAAAAACCAAAGTCTGAGTCATGTCTATGACATTTAATGACCTTAATATATCATTTCAGCACTCTGGGTCTCAGATTCCTCATCTGTACATTGGATATAATGACAGGTATTATCTACCACATAGAGTTCTGAGAAAATTGTCTTTTTTTAAGCTACAAAGGGCTATAGAAATAAATACTGTCTTACATGATAAAACAAGAACTTAAGTAAAATTAGCCTCCACAATTAGAATTTGAGTACACCATCTTATATCTACCAGTTAATGGCAATTCATCTGGTTTATGTTGAATGAAAAAAAAATAAAACAGATTAGCAGCACTCTTCCTCCCCTCCCAACCCACACATCCTACCCAGATTCCTCTAGATTGAAAAAGGTTGCTCACAATCAGCTATCATTATTGGAAAATTCAGGAGAGAATTAACCTAAGACCCTGGCTTGAAGTTCACTTGGGCTGGGGGAGAAAATAATCAACTTTACTTGAATCATTGAAAATGTTTGGCTAAGTTAGGCTCCAGTACATTTTGTTTGTAACCCTTTTCCCGAAGCTGTTAGCAATTGCTAAAACAATCCTATTTACTATATATATGCTAGACGCACTGTATCAGTCTCACTATTCTGATCTAATATTGAAATTTTTCTCTGTAAGAGTAGACTTGAATGTATGATTACTCCATTGAATATGTAATGTAGGTAATATGCTCTCCCAAGTTGGTATTTATGAAGTTGAATTTCTAACTGAAATGAACGTATCCATTTCATTTTCCAAAAAAATACAAATGGGTAAATTTTCAAGAAAATAGTCATGTTTTATAGTAAATCATGTATGCCTATGTCAATATTTCTCCTTGTCCCTTCATATGTAGATGTTGCAAGAATGCCAGTACACATTTTTAGTAGATAGATACTGATATCTTACCTCTAGCTCCCTGAAAGCACAAATTAAATGATCATCATTAATATTAACCATAGAATTAGAGATTCAGAGTCAGAAGAGGCTTTTGAACTCATTACAACCTTTCATTTGATGATGATGGTGATAACATATGTTTTGGTATTTATACTTTTTAGAGCTCTCTCAACTTCTCTGAGGTAAACAAAATAGTTATTTCTATTCCTATTTTTATAGATGGGTAAACTACACTGCATAATCAGTTATAGAAACACCTGTGATAAACTACACTGACCTTTATGAAGATATGCCTCTATTTTCTTTAGCCATTCACACACACACACAGTTCATTTGAAATTCATGGCTATTAAAGCTGTCTGGAAATTGGTCAATTAAAAGAAACTAATTTGATAATCAAACCAGTTGTGTAAATAAAAACAAATCTTATAGCCAGATCTTTGCATAGAGTTGTGGGCCCTTAGAAGTTGAAGAGATTTCAGAAATATCTAGTTCAGGATGCATACATATACACATACATATACACATAGACACACACACACACACACACAAACATATATATAATAACAAAGTAAACTAATTCTATTAAAATATAATTATCAATCTATTTTGACATCCATACATTTCAATATATATTGACAACTATAGTTAACAAAATTGGCTTGCTTTATAATACAAATTAATTTATTTTATACATTTAAAATATTTTTTTTCTGAGAAAAGGGACAGTAGACCACCATAATTCCAAAGGGTTTCTCAGCTCTCTGGAGGGAAAATGTATGCACGTTTCAATTTTTTTTCCTCCATCCCTCTATCTCACCCTCCCTAAAATAGTAAGCAATTTGATATGTTGTATATGTGCAATCATATTGTTGTCAAAAAATGTATAAAACATATTTCCATATTGATTGGTTGTTGTCCTTCATTCTCGAAGAGGACCAAAATGATATCACTATATCAAAGTCAAGTTACAGTGTGTCCAACTGTGGCTGATCAGACCAATATGAGCTGAGAATGTTCCATCACAGGTCAGCCAAAAATATTCCATGTGAACATTTGGGGTGCATTCCCTAAATTTGTGTATCTTGTGTTTCTTTTGCACTACTTCAATTGCGCTTTGCTCATAGAGAACAGCAACTTCTCTGATGAGGGCATACTGGGTGGTCCTGTGTCAGTGTCTCCCTTTTCATGTAATAAATTCCAAAGTTTTTCAGAGAGATTTTGAAAGTGTCCTTATATTTCTTTTTCTGACTACCATGTGAGCACTTGCCCTGTGTGAGTTCTCCATAAAATGGTAAAATTTTAATGCTTGGCAGCTTCATTCAAGAAAGTACCTCAGTGTTTAGTATCTTATCCTGCCAGATGATCTTCAGAATCTTCCTAAGACAATTGAAATGGAAGTGATTCAGTTTCCTGGTGTGGTGTTGGTATACTATCCAAGTTTCACAGGCATATAACAATGAGGTAAGTGCAATGACTCTGTAGACCTTCATTTTTGGTGGTCAGTCTAATACTTTTTCTCTATTATACTTTTCTTTGGAGCTTCCTAAACACTGATCTAGATCTTGCAACTTGTGTCAACCTCAATATCAATGCATCCCTGGAAAGCCTACTTCCAAGGTAAGTGAACTTCTTCACTCTATTCAAAACTTTTCCATTTGTTGTAACTGATGGTTCCTCATATTGATGGCATGGTGCTGGCTGATTGAGCATGTGTTTTGTGTTTTCTTGGTGTTAATTGTGGGGCCAAGCAGGAGTGTTGCATCTCAGCTTCAGAGGCTGCATTGAGTGTACAATCATCTGCAAATAGAAAATCATGAACCAATACTCCCTCCACTTTGGTCTTGGCTTGTAATTTTTTCAAGTTAAGAATTTACTCATCAGTGTGGTAGCTGATATTGATGCCATATCCGTCCTCATTGAAGGTGTTTGACAACATGGCTGAAAACATCATGATAAAAATCATGGGAGCGAGCACACAGCCTTGTTTCATTCCTATGGTGACTGGATAAGCAAGAGAGCATCATCCATTTATCTAGAACGCTGGGAAACATGCCATCATGAAGTTGATATACAATACGGATGAACTTTTCCAGGGAACAAACTTTTGACATAATTTTTCATAAGCCCTCTCAACTGACAGTGTCAAAGGCCTTGATAAAATCTACAAACATTGTGTACACACCTCCATTTTGCTTCTGGCATTTCTCCTTGGGTTGGGCAGCAAATACCATGTCAACCATTCCTCAGCTCTTTCTGAAGCCACACTGGCTTTCAGGTCGATGACCATCTTTCAAGTGAAGGATCAGCCTATTAAAGAGGACTGTGGCAAAAAATCTTACCAGCAAGAAATAAGAAAGAGACTCCCTTGTGATTGTCACAGGACAATCTATTTCCCTTACCTTTAATCGGGATGGACAATGAATCCATCCTTGAACTCCTGGAGGACAACTTCCTCTTGCCATATAACCTGAAAAATTTCAGTCAGCTTTCGTATGGCTAATGGATCCCCAACCTTGTAAATCTCAGCTGGAATAGAATCAGCACCAGGTGCTTTGCCACAGGAAAGGAGCCCAATGGAATTCAAAACCTCAACTTCAACTGGAAACTTGTCTAGAAAGGGATTGACTTCAACCTGAAGTAAATGGTCAGTGGCTTCAGCATTGAGCGATGGATGTCTGCTGAGAACACTATGGAAGGGTTCAGCACATCTGTCCAGGATCATGTCCTTATCACTAATCAATGTGACTCTATCAGCACTGAGTAATTGAGGTGCACAATATGCCTTTGGCCCATAAATAGCTTTCAGGGAAACATAAAAGCCCTTTGGATTATTTGAATTACCATAAAACTGAATTTCATCTGCCTTTTTACTGAGCCAAGAATCCTGCATCTCTCTAAATTTTGTGTTTTACTTTTTATGGAGTTAAATGCTGCCTTCTTAGAGATGGATGAACTATTCTGCTCATCAACGTGGTGAAGTCCTCATATTTTGGTTAGCAGCTTCTGAGTTTCCTCATCATTTTTGTCAAACCAGTGTTGATGTTTTCCAGTGTTCTGACCCAGATGAACAAATGCAGTGTGGTACAACAAATCTCTGAAAGTTTCCACTCCTTTTCTGCTCCACTGTTGCCAACCATGTGTTGGCTCAACCATCTCTCCAAGATAGCAACAAACTCTTCCTCCTCAGGGAGCCCTATAATCTGGTGACATTAAGTCTTCTGGTAGTCATTTTGCCTTGGGGCCTCCACTTTTGTTGACTGCAAATATTTAGCTTGGAAACGATAAGTCTATGGTCATTCCAGCACTCTGTACCACACATTGCCTTCATCATTCTCACATCCTGTCTGTCTCTTCTCTTTACAATCACATAGTCTATGAAATGCCACTGCTGCAAGGGTGCATCTATGAAATTTTATTATGTTTAGGTAAATAGAAGACAGAGTTGGTGATAGAAGCAGGTCATGAGATGCACAAGTCTTCAGTAGTAAGTGGCTATTGTTATTGCTTTTTCCCACTCCACTCATTCCAGGGACTCTATGCCATGTCTGGTAGTCGAGTCTACTCTATCACTAAAGTCACTCAGAATTACAAGCTTGTCCTCTTTTGGCACACTGATGATAAGGGTTTCCCGGTCTTCATAAATTCTTTTCTTTGACCCCTTCAGGGTTCCTCATGGGAGCACAGGCACTGATAGTGGTGGTGAGATGTTTTCCTGCAACTGGCAATTGCATTGCCATGAGCCTGTAGTTCATTCTTTTTGGTAGGCATACAAACTTGTTGACTAAATTCATTTTGATTGCAAAACCTATACCAGCTTCACAATGCTCTCTTCACTAAAGCCTCTCCAGATAAATGTGTATCCAGCTCCAACTTCAGTAAGCCGGCCTTCATTTACCAGCCTTATTTCACTCAGGGCTGCTATTTGGGTGTGATATCTACTGAATTCTCTCACAACAAGATCTGTTTGTCTTTTCAGTTTACTGGATTTTGTGTTATCCATAAGTGTGTCAACATTTCATGTACTGATGGTGAGTGAAAGCATCTTTGCAAAAGTTTTTGTACATTTTTTAGTGTTTTAATCAGAGGTTGGGATTCCTGCCTGACAGGTGAATTAGGCCAGGGTTGGGTAAGCAGAGGATTTTAGGAAACCTTTTTTATTTTTCTTTTTTTTCTTTCTTTTTAAAAATTAATTTATTTTAATTTATCAACAATCACTTCCACAAGCTTTTGAGTTTAAAATTTTTCTCCCCCTCCCACCCCACCTCTCTCCCCAACATAGCCCACAAACTGATATAAGCAATACACATACATTCCTATTAAACATATGTTCACATTAGTGATGTTGTAAGTAAGAATTAGAACCAATAGGAGGAACCACCAGAAAGAGGAAACAAAACACAACAGAAGAAAAAAAATAGCAAACAGTATGCTTCAATCTGCATTCAAACTCCACACTTCTTTCTTTGGATGTGGATAGTATTTTCCATCATGAGGCCTTTGGAGATACAGATCACCTTTTATAGCTGCTTCCTCACACCAAGATGTAACCAATGTGAGTCTTAAAAGGCTACTTAAACATCCAGGGGGCTGCCAAATCCCACTGCTGTTTCCAGTGAGAAGACAAGTGCAGGGTTGTGACTACTGGTCCCAGTGTATCTGCACCTGCTGCTTTGTCTCTTGCCCATCACCACAGGATTTTGAGATAGATAAATATAGTAAAATGGTATGGATGACTTTTTTTGATTCATGAATAAATTGGATTTAAGTGAGGCAGAGTTGCATGAAGTCATTGGTATCAATCTCTCTTCCAGAGTCATCAGCAGAACAGAGAGTCAAGACTACTGGTGACAGTTCAAGATGCCGTGGATGACCTTGCTGTCTGTGATGTCTAACCAAGCTCTAAGTGCTCCACGATGCCTGTTTCAGCTGCCTCCTTGGCCACTGTAATAAATTGTTCCTATCCAACCATTCCACCAGAGGAAGTCTTCACATGCTTAGGGTAGGCACTCCCCCCCCAATTCACTGAAAGGTTTGAGAATACTCAATTACCACCAAACTGGTTTAGCCTGTCTGCTGAAATGATTTACTGGGATGTGGCCACTGGGCAGGCTACAGGTTCTTGGAGCCATAGGTGAGAGTTAGGTGGATCAGGTAGACACCAAAGATAGAAAAGAGCCCTGAAAAAGGCTCAGCAGCCTCAGACCAGAGGTATTACTTTTCCAAGCACACATCCTACACCTTAAATCTACATTCAGACTCTTTCAGTTCATTCTCTGATTGTGGATAACATTCTCCATCATGAGTCCTTTGGAATTGTCTTGAACCATTGTATTAATTAGAAAAGCTAATTTATTCATAGTTGTTAATGGCACAATGTTACTGTTACTGTGTACAATATTCTCCTCATTTTGCTCACTTCACTTTGTATCAGTTCAGGTAAATCTTTCCAGGTTTTCCTGAAATCCTCCTGCTTTTCATTTCTCATAGTACAATAGAATTCCATTACATTCCTATGTTACAACTTGTTAGCCATTCTCCAAATGATGAGCATTCCCTCAATTTCCAATTTTTTGCCACCACAAAAAGAGGTGATATATATATATATATATATATATATATATATATATACACACTTATTATACATGTAGGTGCTTTCCTCTTTTCTAATGATCTTTTTGGGATACAGACCTAGTAATGGTATTAGCTGTATCAGAGAGTATGCATAGTTTGATTGCCCTTTGGGCGTAATTACAAATTGCTCTCCAGAATGGTTGGATCAGTTCACAACTCCAACAGTGTACTAGTGTCATGATTTTCCCATATCCATTTCTTTTTTTCTCTTTTTAAATTTTATTAGTTTATTTTGATTTATCAACAATCACTTCCATATGCTTTTGAGTTTAAAATTTCTCTCTCCCTTCCTCCCCACCACCCTTCCCAAGATTGTGCACAATCTGATATAGGTTATACATTTACATTCCCATTAAACATATTTTCACATTAGTGAAGTTGTAAGTAAAAATTAAAACCAATAGGAGGAACCATCAGAAAGAGGAAACAAAACTCAACAGAAGAGAAAAAAAAGATAGCTATTCAACTTTCACAGTTATGATTACTATCTGTGTCTTTTTCTCCATCCTTTTTCCCCTGTTTATGTCTTTTCTTTCTCCTCTCCCTTCCCCCTCACCAGTACTTTGCTTTTGACACCACCTCCTTCAGTCTTCCTCCCTTCTATTATCCCTCCCCTCTTCCCCTTTGCCCACCACTTCTTCCCCCCTTCCATCCCCATTCCCTTTTCTTTCCCCTTTTCCCTCCTACTGCCCATAGGGCAAGTTAGATTTCCATACCTAACTGATTATGTTATTCCCTTCTTGAGCCAAATCTGATGAGAGCAAGGTTCAAACAATGCTCACCCCCCTCCCTTCTTTCCCTCTGCTGTAATAGGATTTTCTGTCTTTTCCTGTAATGTAATTTACCCTTGTCTGCCTCCTCCTTTCTCAGTACATTTTCTAAGATCAGACTAATCCACTTACTTGGATCCATTTAACCCACTTGATTAGATTTTTTTTTATCATTACATCAAAGTCAACTAATATCCACCCCTTTATGTATACTCCTTTAACATGGTGTAATAACAATACAGTTCTCAAGAGTTGCAAGTGTCATCTTCCCTTGTAGGGATGTAAACAGTCCTTATTAACAACATTTTGTATCTTTCTGTCCCATTTACCTTTTTATGTCTTTCTTGAATCTTGTACTTGAAGATCAAATTTTTTGTTGAGCTCTGGTCTTTTTATCAGGAAGGTTTGGAAGTCCCTATTTCATTGAATATCCATCTCCTCCCTTGAAAAATCATGCTCATTTTTGCAGGGTAGTTGATCCTTGGCTGCAATCCAAGCTCCTTTGCCTTACAGAATATCATGTTCCATGCCCTGCAGTCTTTTAATGTAGAAGCTGCAAGGTCCTGTGTATTCCTGACTGTGGTTCCATGATATTTAAATTGTTTCTTTCTGGCTGCTTGCAGCACCTTCTCTTTCATCTGGTAATTTTGGAATTTTGCTATTATATTCCTTGGCATTGTCAATTTGGGATCTCTTTCAGGTGGTGAGCGGTGTATTCTTTCTATGGTTATTTTACCTTCTGGTTCTAGGACTTCGGGCAGTTTTCCTTTATGATTTCCTGAAAGATACTGTCCAGGCTCTTTTTTCCCATCATGATTTTCAGGTAGTCCAATGATTTTTAAATTGTCTCTCCTGGATCGATTTTCCAGGTCGGTTTTTTACGATGAGGTATTTTATGTTTTCATCATTTTTTTCATTTTTTTGTTTCTGTTTGACTGATTCTTGCTCTCTCATAGAGTCATTAGTTTCCATTTGTCCAATTCTAGTTTTTAACAGATTGTTTTCTTCTGTTAGTTTTTGTACTTCCTTCTTCAATTGGCCAATTGTATTTTTAAGGGATTTGTTTTCTTCAGTGTACTTTTTTTCCAGTTTGCCAATTGTGTTTTTTAGGGACTTGTTTTCTTCAGTGTACTTTTTTTCCAATTGGCCAATTGTATTTTTAAGGACTCTTCTACCTCTCTCATTAGACTTTTAAAATCCTTTTTGAGCTCTTCTAAGAAGGCTTTTTGGGCTTCAGACCAGTTCATATTCCCTTTTGATGTTGCAGATGTGGTTTGTTGACAATGTTGTCCTCTTCAGAATTTCTGTCTTGATCTTCACTCTTCTCATAATATGAATCTATGGTATGTTTCTTTTTACTCATGGTGTTTCTTTATTCCCTGGCCTTTAAAGAGATTGAGCTCTCCTGCTGGGGAACAGAGGGCACTGACCCAAGCTTCTTGTGTTGGGAGCCTAGGTCTTGGTCACTGGCTTTGTGTGCTGGGGCCTCTTATGTTGGCAATTGGAGGCTGTAGGGTTTTGGCAGCTTACCTTGTGTTGGGCTGGAATCAGCAAGGCTGGAACTTTCAGGCAATTCTAGGTTGCCTGCTTTTCCTTTCCTCTAGCTTTCTTCAGCTCCTTTTAGATGGGTGCTGCAGGTGTTTATCTGCCTGAGGCCCTTTGCAATGCTGCCTCCTTCATTTCTGCTGATGCACTTGGAGATTCCTTTGTGGTATGCCCTGGCACCTGGTGGCTTTTTGAGCTGGTTTCCACCGGTTCCCCCTGTCCTCACTGAAGCACTGGGAGGTCCAGGTGTTGCTGTTTGCCTGCTCTACCACCTGGGCTTCAGGATCTCTTCCTGGTTGACAGTTGGAGTCTGTAGGGTTCTGATAGCTTACCTGGTGTTGGGTTGGAATCAGCAAGGCTGGGAATTTAGGAAGAGTCTAGGTTGCTTTCTTCAGCTCCTTTCAGATGAATGCTGCAGGGTGCTTATCCTCCTGGGGCCCTTTGCAGTGCTGCTTCCCTTATTCTTGCTGAAGCACTAGGAGATTGGTTTGCTGGGCTGCTGCACTGCTGTTCCCTGTCTTTCTTCTAGTTCAGCTGTTCCAGGTTTTTTTCTTTTTTTCTAGGGTGATTTTTCTGGGTTTTTAGAGGTTGATAAGGGAGGGTAAGAGCGACTACCTTTTTACTCTGCCATCTTGGCTCCTGGAAGTAGAAGTCCCATATCCTCTTCAGCAGATGAATACCTATTATTAACACTATTATACAATTGGAAACCCATGGGTAAAGGGGGGAAAGGAATAAATAAGTAGCCCAAGATTATACAACTAATAATTTATTGAAGTAGGACTCAATCTTTACTCTAGCTTTAGAGCTATATGAACTACTCAACTGACTAACTATAGTCAGAAAGCTTAGTACACTTTTCAGTATATAATAGGCGCTTAACAAATTCTAGTTGACTGACTGACTTATTTGCCTCTAAAATACTGTTTCACTTAATGTGTGAACTGATGGGAGTCAGAAAGACTTGAGTTTAAATTCTGCCTGTGAAACTTATTAGCTGAGTTGTCATGGACCACTTATTGACTTTTTTCAGATGCAGTTTCCTTATTTTTATAATGGGGATAGTAGCACCTGTTAAGTACCTATATGGCTGCTAGAGAAGTCAAATAGGTGCCATGGTGATTGTAGTGCTAGACCTCATAAGAAAGATCTGAGTTCAAATCTTGCCTCAGATGCTTAGTAGCTGTATGATCCTGGGCAAGCCACCTAACTTCTCTCAAACTCAGCTTATTCATTTATGAAATTAGGACAATGGTACCTACTTCCTCACAGAAATTTTAAGTAATCAATACAAACATTTTAATATCCATTTTTATGAATTAGAAAACCAGGAATTGAAATTACTTACCTTGTGTCATATATCCACTAAGTGTCAAAGATAAGACTTTTATCAAGTCTTCAGACACCAAGTCCAGTGTCTTCTCCACTATACCACACTGCAAAACAAATAAATTGTAAAATGGGGGTAGTAGGAGCACCTACATCTCAGGGTCATTGTGAGGATAAATTTTGATAATATGTAAATCACATTGCAAATATCAATAAATTGCATAAGAGTGAGCTGTATTATTGTTATTGTTTTTATCAGTAATTCTTCTGACTGCAACTGTGAAGTTCAAATGAGATAATAAAAAGTATATTAAGACTTTAAAGTAGCGTATTCATTTCAGATATGTGTGAACATAAAACTATGTGTATATTTGGACTAGGCCTGTAAAGATGGAGTGCAGTTGGTCACCTGCCTTGGCAGAGGGAAGTTCTTCCCTCACAGGGAATCATAAGCCCAGATCCTGCAGTCTTCCTGAAAGCTGCTTGACATTAGCAGCACACACCATAGCACCTATAGAATCACAGAATATTTTATCTAGGACGTTCTCGCAAAATTATATATTCAAAACCCTAATTTTACAGGTAAGGAATCTGAAACCTAGATAGTAGATAAGACTTACTTATTATCATATAGTCAGTGACAGGGCCAAGATAAGAGCCTGAGTCTTCCAAGTTCCAGTCAAATGTGCCTAGAATGTGTTTTATACATAGTAGGTGCTTAAAAATTTTTACTGGACACTAAATGTTTTTCAAGTAATACATGGACTTGCTGGTGATTAATAACAACAATAGCACAAATTTTAATAGCGTTTTAAGTTTTACAAAGTTTTTTTTTCTTTTTTCTAACAACAATTTTATTAAGTAAGCAATGAAATAATTTTTAGGATCATTATGTAAGTTAGGAAACTGAGGCTCAGAGAATTGAAGTCACCTACCCTGAGTCACATACTTAATGAGCATAAAAAAAACAGAAAAAAATCAATGAAATACTCTCAGGTCCTATTAAACACCCTAGTTTGGTGATCTATAGTGAAGGTCATGGTCTAACAAAAATGTCTTTTCTTTTTTTTTTACCATGTCAGAAGTAGTTACTGGACCTGTCAACTTTGTGTTTTGCTTTATATTTGTAATTGCCCCCCCCAATTTTTTGTTAGAAATTGGCTTCTAGTGAACTGAATATGAAAACAATATTACATTGAAAACAGAGTGACTGATTATTCTTTCCCAAAATGGATTTGATTATGAGAGAACTCTTATTTACATAAACAATCAGCAGAAAGTCTCTACAGAATGTTGGTATTCATATGTAATGACATACTGATGGTAACCATAAATAACAATAACTACATATAAATATGTAGTTATTGTTAGGTAGTGCAAATCATCACATGCTGTGTCTTTGGTGAGTGGGCAGTTAACATGGTAAAATGCAGATGATCAGAAAGATTAAGGTAAATATTCCAGAACAAGTGAGAAAACAGCCTTCTTTTTTGTAAATTGGACTAAAATAAATATTTTCATAACCTACCATCTCTTGACTCAAAGCAATCACACAGGCTGTAGCCTACGCCTGACCCTTCATCTCCGATTCATTTACACATGTTGAATACCTTTCCTTTCTCCAAAGCAACTTCCTCCAGGAAGGCTTCCCTATTTTCACAAGTGAAAGTTATATCACCCTTTTCAAAATATTCTAGAGTAATACATTAGGATTTATCCTTTGCCCATGTCACAACATTATAATGTATATACACACACATACATAAATAACATATACATGCATGTATGTATATTTGTAAAAGTATCATCTATCTAGATACTGATATCTATATCTGTCTATATACACATATAAAATGTGTAGGTATGTGGAGAGGGGAGGAGAGAAAGAGTTTTATCTGTGCATTATATATGGCTTCCTCAGTACAATCTAAATTCTTTAAAGATAGAGAATATTTTCTCACTATTTGACAAAAACTTTTGGGAAAACTGGAAAATAATATGGAAGAGACTAGTCACAGACCAACATCTCACACCAAGACAAGGTCTAAAATGGGTGCCTGATTTAGAAATAAAAATAGGTTACTATAAGCAAATTAGGACAGCAAGGAATAGTTTACCTGTCAGATCTATGGCAAAGGAAAGAATTTATGACCAAACAAACAGTATAGGATATTATGAAATACGAAATGGATAATTTTGGCTACATTATATTATTTTTTTTCCACTAACAAAACCAATGTAACCAAGACAAGAAGGAAAACAGAAAGTCAGGAAAAAAAATTTGCAACAGGTATTTCTGATAAAGGCCTCATTTCCTACATTTAGAGAGACCTGAGTCAAATTTCTAAGAATACAAATCATTCCCCAGTTGATAAATGGTCGAAAGATATGAACAGGCAGTTTCAGATAAAGAAATTAATGCTATCTACAGTCAATGAAAAAAAGTTCTAAAAAGCTATTGATTAGAGAAATGTAAATTAAATCAACTCTGAGGTACCACCTCACACCTGTCAGATTAGCTAACATGACAAAACAGGAAAATGATAAATATTGGAGAGGATGTGGGAAAACTGGGAAACTAATGCACTGTTAGTGGAGTTGTGAAGTGATCCAACCATTCTAGAGAGTAGTTTGGAACTATGCCCAAAGAGTAATCAAACTGTGCATATCCTTTCCCTCTTATTTTAGTTTTTTAATTGTATTTTATTTTTCCCAATACATGTCAAGACAATTTTTGTCATTTTCACAAGATTTTGAGATTCAAGTTTTCTTCCTTTTTCTTGACCCTCCCCCTTTTTAAGATGGTAGGAAATTTCATATGTTATGCATGTGCTATCATGTAAAACAGATTTCCATATTAGTTAAAGTTGTAAAAGAGGAAACAGATCAAAAAAGGGGAAAGCATGAAAAAGAATAACATAAGTAAAAAAACTATGTTTTGATCTGCATTCAGAGTCCATCAGTTCTTTATCTGGATGTGGATGGCATTTTTCCTCATAAGTCCTTTGTACTTGTCTTTGAGCATTGTGTTGCTGAGAAGAGCTGAGTCATTCATAGCTGATCATCTCACAATGATACTGTGTACAATATTTTCCTGATTCTTCTTGTTTCACTATGCATCAATTTGTACAAATCTTTCCAGGTTTTTGTGAAGTCTGCCTGTTCATCATTTCTAATTGCATAATACTATCCCATTACATTCGTATACCACAGCTTACTTAGTCATTCTTCAATTGGTGGACATCTCCTCAATTTCCAATATTTTGCCATCATGATAAGGACTGCTATAAATATGTTTGCACATGTAGGTCCTTTTCCCTTTCTTATGATCTGTTTGGAATACAGTCCTAGCAGTGGTATTGCTGGATCAAAGGGCATGCACAGTTTAGTTGTCTTTTGGGCATAGTTCCAAATTGCTCTCTGGAATGGTTGGATCAATTCACAACTCCACCAACAATGCATCAGTGTCCAAATTTTCCCATATCTTCTCCAACATTGATCATTTTTCTTTTTTTGTCATATTAGTCAATCTGACAGGTATGAAATGGTACCTTAAAATTGTTTTAATTTGCATTTCTTTAATCAAAAGTGATTTAGAGCACTTCTTCATATGCCTATCGATAGCTTTGATTTCTTCATCTTAACACTGCCTCTTCATATCCTTTGATGCTTTGTAAATTGGAGAATGGCTTGTATTATTATGAATTTGAATGAGATCTCTATATATTTGAGACATGAGGCCTCTTTTTTATTTTATTTTTAACTCTTTTTACTAATTAATTTATTTTTAGTTTTCAACATTCACTTCCATAAGCTTTTGAGTTATAAATTTTCTACTCCTCCCTCCCTCTCTCCACCATACAAGCTGATATAGGTTCTACATATACATTCCTATTAAACATATTTTCATATTAGTCATGCTGTAAAGAAGAATTAAAAACAATAGGAGGAACCACAAGAAAGAAGAAACAAAACAAAAGAGAAAAAAAGAGCAAATAGTGTGTTCTGATCTGCATTCAGACTTTCTTTCTTTAGATGTGGATAACATTTTCCATCATGAAACTTTTGGAGATGTCTTAGATCCTTGCATTGCTGAGAAGAGCTATGTCTATCAAAGCTAGTCATTGCACAATGTGGCTGTTACTGTGTACGTCATTCTCCTGGTTTTGTTCACTTCACTCAGCATCAGTCCATACTTGTCTTTCTAGGTTTTTCTGAAGTTTGCCTGCTCATCATTTCTTACAGAACAATAGTATTCTATTACATTCATATAAAACAACTTGTTCAGGAATTCCCCAATTGATGGCCATTCCCTCAGTTTCTAATTCTTTGCCACCCCAAAAAGAGCTGCTATAAATGTTTTTGTGCATGTGGGTCTTTTTCCGTTTTTTATGATATTTTTTCAGATACAGCCATAGAAGTGCTATTTCTGGGTCAAAGGGTATGCACATTTTTATAGCCCTTTGGGAATAGTTCCAAATTGCTCTCCAAAATGGTCAGATCATTTCAAAACTACACCAACAGTGCATTAGTGTTCCAATTTTCACACATCTTTCCCAACATTCATCATTTTTCTGTTTCATCATGTTGGCTAGTTGATAGATGTGATGTGGTACCTCAGAGTTGTTTTGATTTGCATTTCTCTAATCACTAGTGATTTAGAACATTTTTTCATATAACTATAGATGGCTTTAATTTCTTCATCTGAGAGTTGCCTGTTCATATCCTTTGACCATCTATCGATTGGGGAATGACTTGTATTCTTATACATTTGACTTAGTTTTCTCTATATATATGTTGAAATGAGGCCCTTATCAGAGATACTGGTTATAAAAGTTCTTTCCCAGTTTTCTACTTCCCTCCTAATCTTGGTTGCATTGGCTTTGTTTGTGCAAAAAACTTTTCAATTTGATGTAATCAATGTTATCCATTTTACATTTCATAATGTTTCCATCACTTGTTTGGTCATAAATTATTCTGTTCTCCAAAAATATGACAGGTAAACTATTCTTTCCTCTCACAGTTTGCTCATAGTATCAGCCTTAATATATAAATTATTTACCCATTTTGACTTATTTTGGTATATGGTATAAGATGTTGGTCTATGCCTAATTTCTGCCATACTTTTTTCCAGTTTTCCCAGTAATTTTTCTCAAATAGTGAGTTTTTATCCCAGAAACTGGGGTCTTTGGGTTTATCAAACTGTAGATTACTATAGTCATTGACTGCTGTGTCTTGTATACCTAACCTATTCCACCGATCCACCACTCTATTTCTTAGCCAGAACCAAGTAGTTTTGATGATTGCTGTTTCACAACATAATTTAAGATCTGGTACGGCTAGACCACCTTCCCTACCACTTTTTTTACATTAGTTATTCTTGATCTTGATATTATGGACCTTTTGTTGTTTCAAATGAATCTTGTTATTTTTTTCTAGCTCTGTAAGTAATTTTTGGTAGTTTGATTGGTATGGCGCTGAATAATAAAATAATTTAGGTAAAGTTGTCATTTTTTGATTATATTAGCTTTGCCTACCAATGAGCAACTGATATTTTCCAATTATTTAGATGTGACTTTATTTCTGTGAAAAGTGTTTTGTAATTGTGTTCACATAGTTCCTAAGTTTGTTTTGGCAGGTAGACTTCCAAATATTTTATAGTGTCTACAGTAATTTTAAATGGAATTTCTCTTTCTATCTCTTGCTGCTGGGTTCTGTTAGTAATATATAGAAATGCCTATGATTTGTGTGGTGGCCCATTCTATTTTTAAAGCACTTGTTCTCTTTTTCCAAGCAGTTGACTTTTTTCATAATTCTCTTGCATCATTTCTTTTACCAATTTTTCTTCTACATGTTTTTTTTTTTTATGATTTTAAGCTCTTTTTTGAGGTCTTCCGTGATTTTTTTTCTGGACTTGAGAGCATTTTTCATTTTTCTTTTGGGTTTTGACCACAGGTGTTTTGATATTGTTGTCTTCTTCTGATTTTGTGTTTTGGTTTTCCCTGTCAGCATAATAACTTTCTGTAGTAATTTTCTTTTTGTTGTTGTTGCTTTATGCTCACTTTTTTGGACATTTTCCCTTCTTTTAAATTTGATTTATGCTGCTAGGGTAGAAGGGGCACTGGCTCAGGCTTCTTGTGCCAGGAGCTATAGGTCATGGCTGTTTACCTGGTGCTATGCTGATATTGCCCTGAGGCCCATGAGGACCCTCACATGTGGTGCTGCACTGAGGTGATGGTTTAGGGGGTGTATGGTGCTATTGGAGGCCATAGATTCTGGCAGCTTACCTGGTGCTGAGAGAGGGTCCTAGTACTGGTGTCTGATGTGTAGTGAGACCAGTGGGAAGTTTCTTCATTCCCCCAGGACTACACTGAAGTACTGATATAATTAGCCAAATGCTCATTTCTGCCTATTATACCACAAAAAGCAATGGATATTTGATAAATAATCACAAAACAGCCTTGAGGTTGAGGTATACTCAGTTTTTAACTATGTAGTTTTCTTTTTGGTCCTATGGAAATGATCTTCTGGGAAACAAGAAAATAAGATAGTCTTTGCCTTGGGTAAGTGCATTCATTGACTCTGTGATAGGCTTTTATAATATTTTTCATATGCAAGTCTAACATTTTATCTTACTATTTGTCCCTTTCAATTGATAAAATTGACAAAATTTGAAAGGGTATATATTTAAATATTCATAGTTTAGTCATATTAAAAATTGCCCCTTCATGTTCCTGAGGTTTTCAACCTAGTGAGCTACCTTTCTTTTTTACTCTTCAAATTTGACTCTGCTCTAAGGTTCTAAGCCAGAGTGACTGAAAGAATGGTTAATCCTCCTTCAATGAAACCTTTTGTCGAATTACTCACATTGGAATAATTTCTCTTTCTCTAAATCACAAGGGTAATTATTTTTAATTCCATTTATCTTCAAATTTTCATGTGCTTCCTTTAATTAGAAGTTACATGCATTGTATTTTTCTTAATTTCAGTTCTTTTCATTTTAAAATATTAATATCTTTTGTTTTTGTAGTTTATTTATTTCTGTATGTAACTTCCCCCCCTCCACAAGCCAACCCTCGTAGCAAAGAAAAAATAGAAAAAAGGGCAGGTAAGAAAAATTAACCAATGTACCAACTAAGCCCTATAGTATATTCAATTTTTACATTCATGTCCCTCTCCCTCTGCAAGAAGGAACAAGCTGGGTAATGAATAAATTAATTATATTTTCACCTGTACCTCAAAAGTTTATAAGATCTTTGACTGAAGAAATAGTACATTTTTTTTGAGTAACCTGCTGTGCCTAGTATTGTGTCAATGTGCATACTACATGTATTACTAGGAGGTAGAGTAGTGATAAGAAGTCTGATATGAGCACAGAAATTCATTGATGGAAAAGTTCTCAAGGTCTATGTAGTATAGCCTGTATCTGAATAAGAATCCTTTCTATAACACCTCCAACATAGTGATTGTCCACCCTCTTGTACCACGAGGTAATCCACTCCATAATCTATCTTAATTTCTCACTTCTTAGGAAACTTTTCCTTATTTAGACCCAAAATTGACCTCTTTTTACCTAATTAATCCATGTATTCTTTACTAAACATTTGCTAAGTACCTAGTACTCTTTAGGTACTATGTGAAGCATGGAAGATACCAAAAAAAAAAAAAAGCAAAAAAAAATTCCTGATGAGCTAACATTCAATTTGGAGTAATCAACATGAACACAAACAGTTAAATAAAAATGTAGTAAAATTAGATAAAATAATGATTTGAATGGGATGGAAAGGCTACTAAAAATGAAAGGATCAAGATAGATTCACCATAGAAAGTGTCACTGAGCTGTGCCATGAAGCAAATAAAGAATTCTATTAAGTCATAGGGATGAGGGAATTCATTACAAGTCTGCACAGAGGGGTAGATTTGGGAATACTTATAAATAATATTGAAGGAGTTAGTGGATAAAAAAAGATTCAAAAGTTTTGAGAGTGAGGGATTCTGGAATGAGAATCCTTATAGAGCAGATAAGAGAGAAGAAAATCAAGGGAAGAACTAGGTGAGTTGGTGTTTGAAAGAAGAGCCATGATTCCTGAGAATAAAGGAAAGAGAGAATTGGAGACAATGTGTATTTGAATCAAATAGAGTTGGGAACAAGCCACCCAATTACTCCTAACTCTACATTTATGTCCAAACAGAAAAAAACAAATGACTAATCTATTTCTCCAATAATACCCCTTTCAATACTTGAATAGCATTATCATATTCTCCTAACCCAATTTCTTTTCTTTTCCAGGCTGCTTAGTCCTTGTACATTCAACTATAGCATGACATTTCCTCAAATCTCTTAAACATCCTGGTGATGGTTCACCATCCTAGATCCATGCAGCAACTCAATATCAATATCATATAAAAATATGGTACTTTGAATTGCAGACAATACCATAGAAATGATAGCTGAAGTTTATAGAGTATATCTTACTGAAAATATGCTTTCTTTAAATTGATATATTAAGTGTGCAGCCAACAATGTAATGTCCATTGGAAATATGAGGGAATTGTTTCTCAATGTGTATTATTTTAGCCAGGGTAACATCACGAGTTTCAGAAATTGGGATTGAGCCCAGGAAAGGAGGGGACAACTCTACTTAACTCTTCTCTAACACAACATAGGTATTACTCTATTTTGTGTGTCATATTTTACCAAATAAACTGATTTGCTGATATACTTCCGAAAGAAAGAGATCAAGATGTTTAAATGACTAGAAAACATGTCGTTAAGATTTGTTGAAGGAAGTGGAATTACTTAAAAAAACCTGGCTATTAAAGGTCAAAATGGAGATGTAATCATTGTCTTCAAATATCAGAAAACATGTTGTAGAGAAAAAGGATTGAATGTGTGCTGTGTAGCCTTCGAGTACAGAATTAAGATGGATGATTGGGAGTTACCTATAGTCTGACTTCAACTCAATGAAAGAAAATATAATCTTATAAAATTCAAATTTTCAAAAAGTAGAATGGGATGCTTCTTAGGGTAATAAGTTTTCCATTACAGAAGTCTTCAAGAATAAGCTAGAATTACCAATTATTTTGGAATTTCAGATATGGGATTTGTAATTTGAATAGTGTTTGTTCCAGGACACCTGCCATATAATTCTATAGACCGTATAACAATCTTATGGTATCTCCAGGCAAGAATTATCATTCTAATGTTATTTATGGGAAGCTAAGGGTTTAAAAGATTAATGGACTTGCTTATGGTCACATATATGACATGGAGGAACCTAGAAGGGCCAGAAAAAGAAAAAAAAAAGAATCTTGATAGCTCAAATGTGCAGATAAATCAAAGCAATTATAAGGAGTTATTTTGCCCAATTATATGCCAATAAATGTAACAATTTAAGTGAAATGGGAGAATATTTACAAAATACTAACTGCTTAGATTAAAAGAAGAGGAAATGGAATATCTAAATAGATATATTTAAGAATAAGAAATTGAATAGGCCAAAAATGACCTTCCCAAGAAAAAAAAGGACCAAGACCAGATGAATTTACAAATGAATTCCATCAAACATTTAAAGACCAACTAATGCCACCATTAAATACATTATTTCAAATCAGACAAAGAAGAGGTCTTACCAAGCTTTTTTTTTTTTTACGAAACAAATATGATATCAATACCTAATCCAAGAGGAATAAAAACAGAGAAAGAAAAATATAGACAAATTTCATTGTTGAATATGGATGCAAAAATCCTAAATAAACTTCTAGCCAGGAGATTGCAACAATATATTTCAAAGATCGTACATTGTGACCAAGTAGGATTTATACCAGGAATGCAGAGAACATTTACTCTAAGAAAAAAACTATTATCATGATTGATTATATCAATAACAAAAATAATAAAATCATATGATCATATCAATACATGGAGAGAATGCTTTTGAGAAAGCACAACACTCATGTATATTAAAAGAAAACACTTGAAAGCATAAATATAAATGATGTTTTCCTTAAATTGATGAAAAGAATTTACTTAAAACCATCAGGAAGTATTGTTTGTAATGTGATTAAGCTAGAAGCCTTCCCAGTACGATCAGGTGTGAAAAAAGGATGTCCATTGTTATTCAATATTACGTTGGAAATGCTAATAATAGCAATGAGAAGAAAAAGAAATAGGAGGTATCAGAATGCACAGTGAGGTAATAAATAACTATGTCTGCAGAAAATATGATGATATCTTTGGAAATTCCTGAAGACTCAACTAAAATGTTAGTTGAAACACTTAATAATTATACCAAAGTAGCACAATAGAAAGTAAACCCACTCCAATCATCAACATTTCTAAATATTAATAAGAAAACTCCATAAGCAGAGATAGCAAAAGATATCCTGTTTAAAATAACTCTAGACAATATAAAATACCCGAGAGTACACTTATGAAAACAATCACAGGAACTACATGAACAAAGTATTTAAAAAAATTTTCACACAAATAAAATTAGATTTAAATAATTGGAAAAATAATAATTGTTCATGAGTACACAGGGTCAATATAATAAAAATGATAATTTTACTTAAAGTAATCTATATATTCAATGCCATCCCTATTTTATTTATGCCAAATATTTTCTTTTACTGAGTAAAAATAATAATAATAAAATTCATTTGAAAGAACAAAATATCAATAATGTGAAAGGAACCAATGGTGGAAAATGTAAAGGAAGGAGGTTTAGCAGTTAGAAGAAGGAAAGGTTTAAATAAGAGAAAACAAATAGTAATGTTACAAGTTCCATGGTTATAATAGCTTTGTTTCCACACCAATGACTTGATGTGCTGGCTAACCAGCATTTGGCTGTATTATAAATGGTATAATTCTTTTGTCAAGTGTTGCAGTATTTGGGGGGGTTTTTAGGTAAATTTAAAGTTTACTAATTCAGATTATTGCCAGTAGCTCCTTTCTGTTGCAAAAAGGCTTAGGAAAACTAATGGCTTAACACTAATCTGAAAAACTTTAAGGAATTTTAAGAGCTACCACTGAAACAACAGGAAGAAAAATATGCTTCTTTTTTATTCTCTTCCTACATTCAAGGTAAACATTTTCTTTCTTCAGAAATAACTAGTAACTGTTACTTAATTCATTTTTTACCAAGAAAAAGGCCAATTTTGATATAGGAAGTACTCCATATATTAATAAACACAAATTAAAATTAGCCAACTGTATAATTCTCACCTTGTTTCTTGGATAGGAATCAGAAAAACACATCTATATTATATAATTTCATAATTTTTTAGATTTATAAAATTGATTTGATGTTTTATCTTGTAAAATATTTTATCAACACTGCCTGATTTGATCCTCATAACAACCTTGTGAGTTTGCAATTTTTAAGTATTATTACCCCCATTTTAAAGGTGAATCATCTCAGATTTAGAGGGAAAAATAATAGCAGAATCTTGGATCTAACAGCTACCTTGAAGTCATAATAATAATGAGGAAACTGAGAAAAATAAGGAGGAGAAGAAAGAGTATAATCATTATGGTATAATGGAGAAAATTCTGTCCTTGGAGCAAGGATGTTCTGGATCTGTGTTCTAACTCTGACATATCTTGACTGGATAACCCTGTTATGTCTCAATCTAGACAATTCATCAAGTCTATAACTTGCAGCTATTTTTCTGACTTTCACTGGTAGAATAAATTTGATCATGTACAAGTTCCTTATACCACTGAAGTCACCCAATCAATAATTACCACCACCACCACTAACAACACTAAAACAACTCTCTTACAGTACAATTCATCATCCCCTTCATGATGAGGAGGTGGGAGAGTAAAATAATGCCAAATTATGGAGTTTCTAGCTAGGCCAATATATAGGGGAGAATACGAGTCCCCTGAGGTTACTGCAGTGCATTTAATGACCTGGTACTGTGCTATATTGAATGTTGACAATATAAGTGATTGAGTTAGCAGCCAAGTACTGTAATGATATTACTCCTAGGAATTTAAGAAAAGTATAGAGTGACATACCATTACAGGCTGTCCCTACTTTAAACTACCATGACAATCAGCTTGACCCAAAAAATAGTGAAGTGAATGGTACTTCTTCATGTTGTAGTATCACAAGATGGCAAAATGCATTTGAACAAAGTAACATGTAAATACTCCACTTGCTGGAAAAACATGGAAGCAAATGGCACTGACCACTAAATAAGGAAAATCAAAGGTACATATCAAATGGAATGAAAATATGAATACTTTTATTTTGCATAAGTACTAAGTCATAATTACAATGAAATCAGATCTCATAATTCATATGTAAGGGCTTCATACTACTTTTTGTCAATGGTGTCTTCTGCTGCAAGTCACAGAGCAATGAACCTTTGGCCAATGCATAGCAATCCTTAAAAACAAATTGTACTGTTCATCCCTAAGTTTACATCTGAAAGACAAAGAGCTACTAAAGTCTGAAGAGAGAAAAGCTGAAAGACCTTGAGTTTAATAAAAAATAAATAAGTTAATGCAAATGCCAGAGATTCTACCCAATAACAGAACAGATAACAAAAACATAATCAGAATATCAATTTTTTTAAGGAGATAAGCATACTTTGAATGGAAATTTGAAATGTCTGTTAAAAATAATGGCATGAATACGACTACTGAGCCAGCTACCTCAAAACAATATTTTTCAAATGCTCTCTACTGTATCTATCACAAATAAACATTTCCCCACACCATTGCACAAAATTTCTCTGAAAAAAAGAAAAAAATCCAGAAGAATACAAAACAACTATTGCCATGATTGCTACATTGCCACATTGCCACAGGAGAAAAGGTTACTAAATGCTCCCTAATAACTGACATGAAAAACTAATATCTCAGAAGGAACTTGAGATGGCTATTGAAAATATATGGAAAGATATTGCAAGATCATATCAATACCTATGGTAAACCCAATAGAAAACTTAAACACCATATTTCATAATTAAAGTTAGTAAAAAGAAAAATGTAGAAAGAATCCCAAGAAAAAGTAAATCCGAACTTCTTCCTTAATCAGTAATTGAAAGCAAAAATCAATAATTAAGACAATATAATGAGTTAAAGTAATGCAAAGAAAGAAATAATTTTGTATTGATTTAAACCATCACTACAGAGATTTGAGATATTGAAAAAATTCAAAAATGAAGGAAAGAATATATTGATCATCTCTATGGTTGTGAGTAATCCAATGCCACAAAATACCTTTTAGAATAAACAAAAGAAAAATTGCAAACCATGAATATAGTGAGCAACTGAGCAGTTACATAAAAAAGGCAAATGAAACTCTAGCTTGTATGAAAAATTGGAAAGAAATGAGTGCAAATAAAATCTATAATTATTGGCTGAAATGTTTTGCAAGAACACATACAATACTATTAACATCTTTTACCAGCTTTCCATAACATATTACCCACCTGTATTAATAGAAGGCATAAGATATCTACCATGAAAAGGTAGCATGTGGTGGTTGGGTAAATTGACTAATCATTAACCTCCAGAATGCAGAGTTGGATGGGAACTTAGTGGCCATTTAGTCCCACCTCTCACCCAATGCAGTGAGTTGCTCCATAAAGTTTTTGATAGCTGATCATCCAGTCTCTGTTTGAAAATTTCTACTGATAGAAGCCCATAATCTTCTGAAGAAACTTCAATTTTTAGACATTGAGAGGAAGTTTTTTTTTTATGTAAAATCAAAATAGTGATCCAGTAACATCCACATAATGATCTTAATTTTGCTTTTCTATAGAAAAATGGAATGTCTGTTCATTCTTCTGAAGACCAACTATTAAGTATGTGAAGACAAAATAATGGCTACTCCTATTGTTGAATTTACAGTTGGTAGTGGTGCTGGTGATGCCACACAATGGGCATTTTTATATTCCTCCTCTTCTCCATATTTTACTGATTGTAACTTCACTGTGTTAAAAGATGAAGGAATTCTGAATAAGAATTCCTTGTTTAATTTGTAATGACAAATTTTTTCTCCCATGTAAAAGTATGTATTCTGAAATATCAGTAGTTGTTCCAATCTTGGATAATTTTAATAACCCAAAGTGCCTGCACTAAGAGAGAAGGGATAGAGAGACACTTTGGGAGAAAATGGGATTGAATTGAATGGGAAGTATTAATGCAGGTATTGATGCATTCAGGCCAGACTCTTGGGGACAGAAAACATAAATGATAGAGTCACCATGAAATTACATTGAATAGTTGAAACCATGCACCAAAGAAGATTGAAGAATAATAGAATTGTAATTTTGAGTTGTAAACAAACATAGCAACTTTTCCCAAATGGGTCAGTTGTAAAGGGGAAAAAAATGTGCTTCTGGGAAAGTTAACAAAAGTTATTTGCTAGAGGTTGGGGAGAATGGCAGAATTGTCTAAGATAATGAAAGAATACTAAAAATAAAGTAACCACTTTCAAGAAGCTAGAGAAAACTTTTGAAACAAGGGCTGAAGATAACATTTGAAATGGGAACAGAGAAATTGTATGGACATTGCAGGTGACCAGATAGTCATTCCTGCTTACCTAAATGTAATAGAAATCTAAAGGACCATGATATGATTCAGCAACTGTTAGATACTTGTGATGCCTACCAAGAGATTCCTACTTGTGGAAAAGTGTCCAGAGACAAGCCATCATTGACAGAGGGGAATGCTGATTTCAAGGAGCAAACCCTGAATGATAATGCCTACAGGATTACCAGGACAGCAGTGTAAGTTATGAAAACTGCACTAGTATCTAAGGAGAGGGTTGCTAATTCATAAGTAAGGAATCAGATGCAAATATTTTATTTTTACATTACATTACATTTTTACATTACATTACATTACATTAACTTGTAAGAAAAACTATTAGTGTATTGAGCCTTGGGAGCTTGTCTACACAAGAACTAAGAATCCTCTTTGAAAGGGTGTCAAATATTGATAATCTCAGATTATTTCAGCTCAAGAAATAAACCAGAAAATCATTGATCTCCCAAAGTTTTCCTAAGATAATTCCTTTTAGGAGGGGGCCCCTAATATAGGTTGATATTTGAATGGGACTAGGTCAATGTCTTTCTACAAGATCAGAGTGGAGTGGCTTTTGAAAAATTATTTCAGCAGTCTGGACTACTCTTTTATGATCTGTGAAATGAGGGTGCTAGAATAGATTATCCTTACAGTCCCTTGTAGACTTATTCCTTTCCAGCCCCAATATTCTAGGGATCTATGATTCTCAAATTCCTCCCAGCTCCATCATTTAATAGTTCTAATAGTTTATCTTCTAGGCTCCTTTTTATCTATAGCATTTAATATTCTATCATTCTACATTTCTGTGTTATAATTTTAAGGTTCATTTCAGCTTAATGTTTTGTAATTTAAGATCTACCATTTCATGTTCTAAGATCCCTTCCAACTCCAATATTTCCTAGTTGTATGGTTTTAAATGGCATTATGCATTTTAAACATGAAAAATTTCCCTGACCAAATGTCCAAAAGGACAATAAATACAAGATAATTTTATGATTGTGAAACTAATTTAAAGTTCATAAAATATCTTTTATATATATATATATATGTATATACATATATATATATATATATATATATATATATATATATATATATATATATATATATATAATGTATAATTAAAACAACCACTAAGGAAAATATAATGAAATTAGAGCACATATTGTAATGATGAAATAGTATGAAAATGCTACAGAATTCAGTCAGATCAGGCATCTTTCATAGTCATAACTAAGGAGAAAATACTTACAGAAACAAGTCATAACAATAATCATGAAAGATAAAATAGAGAATTCCAAATTGCATAAAATGAAACAGCTTTTGGAACAGTAATATAAACAAAAGTAGGATAAGAAGCGAGGCAGCAAATTGGGGAAAACATATTTCTATCAAATATCTCTGAGAAGAATTTGAAATTCAGAATATATAGAGAAGTAAAGCAAATAACTTAACCTAAGAGTTATTTTCTAATGAATAAGTGGTCAAAACCCATAAGCAACTATCAACAGGAAAACAAATTATTAATACCACATGAGAGACTTATCCACATTACCAATAATAAAAGTAACATAAATCAAAACAAATCTGAGGGTGTACCTCAGAACCTTCAAATTGCTAAGCAAAAAAATAGAAAATCTTTCAAAAGGTAAGGATAGTTGATTTTTGAGAGGCTATAGAAAGATAGGAGTACTAGTATACTGTTGGTAGAGCTAGATATTGATTACATCATTCTACAAAAGTCTGGAATTATGCTAAAAAGGAAATCAAATGTCCATAATTTTTGACCCAGAGATTCACTTATTAGCCTATACCCCAAGGAGGTAAAATATTAAAAATAAAAGTCCAATGTATGCCAAAATATTTATAGCGATACTTTTATAAGAGCAAAGTACTAGAAAAAATGTAGATGCTTATTTACCGTGGAATGGCCAAGAAACTGTGGTTCATCAATGCAATGGAATATTACTAAGTTGTAGGAAATGATGAATATGAAAATTATATGGAGGCATTAGAAATCATATTATGAATTGATACAAAGTGAAGTGCTGTCATCTGGATGAGGACAACATATACAATACCTATAACATTATGCCTGGGAAAAAAGTTACGAAAATTGAAGCTTAAAATTGCATAACTTTCATGACCAATCTTGGCACTGAGGAAGAGATATAAAAATACATCCTTCTTCCCACATTTTTTAGAGGTGAGGTAGAAGACTATGGAGGTAGGAGAACATGTACTATGAGATTTGATTGATGTCTTGATTATTTTTGCTGAATTTATTTTTGTCTTTCCTTTTGATTCTTTGTTATGAAAGATAATCCTTGCCAGGGTCCTTTTCCTTTCCTTTTATGTGCACATTTGATGCTACTCCATCTCATCTTCTCCAGCATGTTGTTTCATCTATTTTGTCCACTCTCACATTAATCTTTAATCTCTCCTTGTGTACTGACTGTTTCCATGATGCCCATAAATGTACCCATCTTTTAAAAAAAACCTTCTCTTTATCCAATTCTTCCCACTCCTTCCCCCTACCCTTTGCGGCTAAATTTCTTAAGAAAGCCACCTACATTAGTGGCTTTCATTTCTACTCCTCTCACTCACTTCTAAATCCTTTGCAGTCAGGCTTCTTAACTCAAAGAGGAATTGAAACCACTCTCTTCACCAATGAGCACTTAATCAACAAATCAAATAGCCTTTTTTTCTCACCCCTCATCTTTCTTGAACCCTCTACACCTTTTGATACTATTGATCTCCCTCTTCATTTGGATACTCTATCCTGTTTAAATTTTCATAACATTGCTTTCTCTTTGAACTTTTCTCCCTTGTTTGACCACTCATTTTTAGGCTTCTTTGCTATATCTTCATGTAGGTCATATTCACTAACTTTTAAGTTTCTCCCAGTGGCTTTTCCTTGGCTCTTTTCTCCCTCTTAACTGCCCTACTTGGTGATCTCATTACTTCAATCATCAATTCTATGCAGATAATTTTGAGATTGATATATCCAGCCTTAACCACCTCCTGATTTCCAATTTCAAATCATCAACTGCTCCTTAGACATATGAAACTGGATGTCCATAGACATCACAAACTGTACATATTCTCATTAGCTTTTTTTCCCCCTAAATTGTCTCCTTTCTTAACTTCCCTGTTATAATAGAGGGTAGTATCATCCTTCCAGTCATCTAAGTTTACAATTTTGGTGTCATCCTTGACTCTAGCATCTTACTCATTCTGCCTATCCAATCTGTTGCCAAGTCACAAGCCATGTTATTTTTTTTATTTCTACCTTCACGAAATCATATACACACATATACACACACAAATATTTATAAGCATGCATATATATGTTTACATATATGCACACATTTGCATTTATATGTGTATGGACATTTCTGAGGACTTGCCTCATATTACTATATGTCACTTGAGTACTATGTAATTACTCATTTTACAGGTAAAGAATATGCACAAACATACATACACGCACGTATGCATACACACAATCTTTCCTCACACAGGTGCCACCCTGGTATAAGCCATCATCACCTCATTCCAAAGCTCTTCTAATAGTATTTTTAAATTAATTTACTTGATTCAAGTCTCTTCTCACTTTGATCCATATTCTATTAAGCAGCTAAAATAATTTTCTTTAAGCTGAAGTCTGAACATTTTTCCACACATAGACACAAACACATGCATACACACTCAGTCAATTCCAGTGACTCCCTATTACTTCCAAGATAAAAAGTGAGAGCCTCTGGTAATTCCAGGCCTTTATAACCTGAACTTTTCCTATCTCTGAGTCTTATACTGTACTCTCCTTCCATTTCCCTATAATTTAGTAACAAGTCTTCTTGTTGTTCTTTGTACATAGCATTATAGCTCTCAAATATGTACCTTTTTACTGGCTGTTCACCAACTTTAGAATATTCTCTCTTTTTACCTCAATATTCTAGGTTTCCTTCCTTCAAGACTCAGCCAAGGAGAGTATTCTGGAAAGATGGTGGACTAGGTCAGAAAACTCTAAGCTCTCAGATTTCCTCCACAAACAAGACAAAATGGCACCTCAGAATCAATGTAGAGTGTCAAAAATAAACAAGAGTTGGGGCAGAATAGTAGTCCTCTGGTACAACTGAAGAATATCCAAAGAAAGACCCCAGGTGGAAGGTTGGGCCTGAGTGAAGTGTAAATACCTCCAGACTATCTCCCCTGAAACAACAAGCAACAAGCCTTAGAGGCAGCTGGGTTGGGAGGTAGCCTCAGCCTCAGACACAGGAATTTTCACCTCACAGACACCGTAGGAGGTCAGACAGAGGAAGATCAAAAGAACTTCTGCTGTTGAGAAACACCAGACATAGCTGTGCTACTGAGATGCAGTCTCAGGTGAGAAGGAACCAACACATGATCAGTGAGTACAGAAGCAGTGAGGCAGGGATGCTGCTGGCTGTGGGCACTTAGAGAAGGGCTGAGTTCTTGGTTTTGATTTCAGGTCAGAGGGGAAAACTGAAGGTTATAGCAACTGGAGTGTCCTCAAGGAGCAAGAGCACTTCCAGCATAGTGTGCAGGGGTGGAGGGGAGTATCTGTGGCTTAGAGATGGGAAAGAAGTGCAGAGGTTGGGCCCAGGACAAAGCTAAAAGTAAGAAGGACCATTCCCCACGCCCCAGGACAAGAGGTGATTAAATTAACAAGCTGCCAAAAAAAATGAGCAAGCAGAGAAGTTACTGTGGAAATAGAGAAAACTGGGGCTTGTTTCATAGGAAGATATTGAAGCAAAATAAGCCTCTCCTGTCCCGAAGAGTGTTGTCAAATGGTCACCTGTCCAAAAAAAATTCTTAAAAGAACTAAAAAAATAATACTTTAAAAGTCAAATAAAAGAGATTGAGGATATTTTTTAACTAAAAACAATCCAAGAAAACCAAGAAGATTATGAAAAGAACATCAAATGAATGGAAAAGGAGATCAGATCTTAAGGGAAAAAACAACTCCTTGAAAACAAAAATTGGGGAAGGGAAAACCAATGACATTATAAAAGACAAAGAAATAATACAATAAAATAAAAAAGAATGAAAAAAATAGAAGAGAAATGAAAGAGGAATCAGATGAGGGAGGAAGGCTGGTAGTTCTGGAACCCTTCTCATATCAGATCTTGGTTAAAAAGAGAACAATATACACTTTTAAAAAGGTGTAAAAGTCTTCTAAATTTATAAAGAAATAAGAGGACAAGGGAACAGAATGGAGGGGAGAAGAATGTGTAGATAAATGGGAATGGGTCAAAGAAGTAACTACATATGGATAGATAGAGAGAGAGAGAGAGAGAGAGATACATAGATACATAGATACATAGATAGATATCTCTATATAAATATATAGATATCCGTGTGTGTGTGTGTGTGTGTGTGTGTGTGTGTGTGTGTGTGTGTGTGTGTAAATGTCTTCTAAATTCAGAAAGAAAAAAAACAAGAGAACAGGGGAATAGGGTGGGGGGAGAGGATAAGGAACTGATTCTTGGGCAATATATTAATGAATAGGAGGGCAAAGTAGTAAGTATAACTAAAGCAGAGGAATGATGAGGCATCAGAATAGGGTAAGAAGTATAGTGAGGAAGCATAGGAAGCAGGAAAATATATAAGTAATTACAGTTTAAAATGTCAATGGAATAAATTTGCCCATAAAATGGAAACTGATAGCAGATTGAATATTGGAATTCAACAATATGTAGCTTTGAGGAAATGTTAGAAAAATGAGAGATACGCACAAATATAAAATAAAGTTAATTTTATTATGTAAAAAAGCAGAAGTGGTAATCATGATCTCAACAAAGTTAAAGCTAAAATCATTTTCATCAAAAGAGAAAAATAAGAAAATAATGTTTTATGTGAGCCTTATTATTCAATACTGTCCATTTAAAATAACTAAGCAGTATTAAAAAATCTGAGAGTATACCTGCCAAAACAGACACAGGAACTATATAAATATAAACAAAAAAACACTTTTTATACAAACACAATTTAGATCTAAATAACTGATGTAATATTCATTCTTCCTGGGTAGGTACAGCCAATATAACAATAATAAAAAAAGACAATGTTACCTAGCTAAGCTATTAATGTAATATAATGCAAATTAAATTACTAAAAAAAAAATTCTTCCTGAGTTAAAAAAAGTAATAGCATAGTTCATCTGGAAGAACAAAATGTCAGGAACTTCAAAGAAATCAGGGAAAAAGATGTAAAGGAAGCAGATTCAGTAGTCTTAGACCTGAAGCCATATTCAGATCTTAAACCATATTATAAGGTGAGAATATAGTTGATGTTTAAAACAGATAATTTTGATTATTTTTATTTAAATTTTTGTGGTATACATAAAGCTTATGCATCCAAGAATAGAACGAATGCAGAAAATTAGGGGGACACTTTCATAGACAATCTCTCAGATAGAATAAGTTTGGGTTGGGAGACTGCTGTTTTGTAGGAAATGATGAGCTGGTTGATTTAGAAATGCCTGGAAAGATTTGAACTTATGAAGGAGGATGTTATCCAACTTCAGAGAAAGAGATGACAAGTAGAAGTAAGCATAGTATGGGCTTTCATTTAGGTTTGTGAATATATTTGTGTACATATGTGCATGTTTATAGATATCTATGTGATATAGATTATAAATGTATGTTTATAGATATCTAAGTATATGTATGACTGTACATATGTGTGCATATACATTTGTGTATATATGTATATATTTATATATGTATAAACCTCTAGAAAAAAGATAGATAGACAGATAGATAGATATAATTATAGCCCTCTTGGAGGAGAATGAAAAATAAAGTAAAAAGTGCACAGCAAAGAATAAAAGAAAACCTACAAGGAAGCAAAGGAAAACTGGGCAGCTTTGAAAACAACATGTTATATTTATTATATAGGGTTTCTTGACATGGAAATTTATTGCTTTAGATTTAATCCTCTAATATTCTGCTGTGTACTTGGAAATGTATTTTTTTCTTTTATTTTCTGTGTAAGTTTAAAGTAAATTTAAAAACTTATTAAAAATAAGGTTCAACCCAAATCTGCACCCCTTCTCAGGACTTTCCTGATGCCCCACCCTCATCTCTATTGCCTTCTCTCTGAGAGTACTTTCCATTTAGATTGTATTTATCTTATATGTACAATTGCTTGAAGGTTGTTTCTCCCATTATAATTTGATCTCCCTGAAGATAATCATTGTTTTTTTTTCTTTATATCTATAGCACTTAACACAGTGATTAGAACATATTAAACACAACAAATTCATGTTAATGCACTGAAATACTAAGAATAGGGAGAGATACATTGGAAAATAAAGTGATATAGAATAAAATATATGAATTTATAAAATGCATATTCTAAAGAGATTCCAGGAATAAAGAAGTGTTTCAAGAGGTACTTGAAAATGACTAGACCCTCAAAATGTTTGGCATTGTGCAATTATAGATACTTTGTTGTGTTCATAGAAGTATCAGAACACTGTAATGCTGAAACAGGCACTTAGAGACTATTTTCCTTTTTTTTTTTTGTCAAAGATGTGTATTCATTATTATAGTTCATCAAACTATTATTCAGTTATATCTGTTCCTTGAGTAAGATGTGTTCATTCTGGATTATCTGCCCAGCTTGTTAGGGTCCTTAGTAGAAGCTCAATATCTTGGGGATTGGATCCTGGCTGGGGGGAATCGGGTGGTCTTAATGTCACAGTGGAACAACAAACTACAAAAGAGAAATTCTATTATCTGCTCCAGAAATGATGACAAAGACCTAGTGGCCCAGAATGCATTGCACCTTAGAGGCACCACAGGAAGAGTAAAATGATTTGCTTTCCTAGAAACATATTTTATACAATTCTTTTCTTCAACGATGAAAAGTAATTCTGTACAATGTGATTATTTGGGAAATATCTCTCTGTTATTTTTTGCTTTGAGCCTCTTTTACCTGATTTTCCAGGGCTCAAGCTATAAAAGTGAGTAAAATGCATGACAGAGAGTATGGTAATGATATAGCAGACTTTTCTGTAACATCAGAATTTCAATAAGGATAAAATTTGTCTACAAAAGCGGACAGTGATCTTTTCACAAATACTGTCCTTTGTCCTGAGGCACACAAAGTCCCTAACTCCCTAAAATATTTAATTTTAAGATAAGATAATTTTTACTCCTGCCTGGGCAGCAAAAGAGAACCATCTATCAGATATATCTGGGAAAGTCCTGTTGCTCAGGGAGAAGATAAATTAAAGGTTTCTATCTTATCTGTATTTCAATTAAAATTTTATTTTTTTGGTCCCCAGCAGTGCAGACAGTTGAAGTCTTGCAAAGTGAAAACACCCTTGCAGTAGGTGTATAGAAAAGAAATTTTAATGGTGATGGTGCATGTGATACGTTTGATGTACATTTCTTTTCATTTGGGGTTTATAAGACATTGCTAGAATATTTTTTCTTTAAATGACAGTGGACACAGCAGTGAGCACCACCATCTCAGTGAACTCTCTTTCATAGGGTCTTTTTATTTTGACCTTATTTTAATCTTTGCAAATCTGACTGAAGGGCTTCAATAATGAAAACTAAAAAAGATATTCTAGTTAAGAGTTCAGTAACCAAATAAACGTTATTGTCTAAGTGAGAAAAATGGCCAAGCTGTTTATAGCCCTTGACACAACAATCTCACTGAGAACCTACTTTAAAGATGTTAATAGGAGAAATAAAATTACCACATATATTCACAGAATCACTTCTGTGGTAGCAAAACACTGGAAATAAAGTGAGTGCCCCAAAATCAAGCAATGCTGGAACATTTTTTTTATGAATTTAATAAAATACTATCATATTGTAAGAAATGAAGGATATGAGGAATTTGGAGAAAATGAGAAGATTGAAATGAACTGATACAAAGTAAAGCAAGTAATACCAGGAGAGCACTACATAAAACTATAATAATGTTAATAAAAAGTTAAAAGC
The DNA here is from genome assembly GCF_003287225.1 of Phascolarctos cinereus. Lineage (NCBI taxonomy): Eukaryota > Metazoa > Chordata > Mammalia > Diprotodontia > Phascolarctidae > Phascolarctos > Phascolarctos cinereus. Next base: position 365,073,024 of record NW_027555625.1, on the reverse strand, counting down.
AGTGAAATTGCCATTATTTTCAATGATCAATCTCAGACCCAGAAAACAAGTAATAAAATATAATTCCATCCTGTTCATGGAGGAATGGGGGATTATGAGTACACAATTTGCGTAAGTCATCTGTTATAAGATTGTCAGTTGATTTTATATAACTGCTTTGCTGCGGTATATGGAAGGCCTTCCTAAAAGAGTATATTGGGAAATGACTGTAGTTTGAAAAAAATGTAATTGACAAACTTAAACAAACTTAGAAAATAATAAATGTTTAAAAGTGAAAAGCAAAATATATTATTTATTTTGTAGAGCACAATGGTCTTATGAAAAGTGTGGTGGGCTTGAAGGGAGAGATACTTCACTTTAAGTACAACAACTTGTTAACTGTATATAGCTTTGGACAAAGTACCTCCTGTCTTTAAAATGCAGTTGTGTCCTCTATAAAATGGGGCTAGTATCCCCAGGCAACACTTATGTTCACAGGATTATTCTGAGAAACAAATGAGTTAAGGCTTATAAAGAAATGTATAAATGTCAGTTTTTCTTAAGTATTAATATATAAATGTGATTAAGAAAACCTTAAATGAAATGAAGTGAAATGTAAAATGTAAATGTAAAAAGTAAAATGAAAATGAAATGCAAATTTTTTGAAATATAAAAAAAAACCCTAGTAGAAGAAACCAGAATCATAAAGGAACAGCATAATACATATATTATTCCCAATCATCCAGTCTATAATGGGGGCTATAGAAGACATGTTTTCACTGAGCCTATAGAAGATGAACCTACATCTAATATTTTATTTAATTACAAAAGCAATTATTTTATTCATTTGTAAAAACTCTTCAATATATTATATATACAATCATAATACTAGGATAGCCACTTATCCTAGGAAGATGGAAGTTAGATTGGGTACCAAAAGATGAATATAAAAGCACAGTAGAATCCAATGAAAAAAAGTGACCTAAAGCTCAGAATGTGATGAGGCTGGTGAAGGATGTTAAGGACAACCTAAGGTACCATTTTACCTTTGGGAAGAAAAATGAACACTAAAGGAGAGATATAACTATTGTTTTAAGTGATAGGGAAAATGATAACTGAAAATGGAGAAAATAGAGTTGCATAATCCTAATCTTGGTTCTGTTTTCTCTCCTGAAGAGAATGCCTTGCAATAGAAATGTCAGAACAAAAATGACATTCAGGGAATTGATAACCTAAGGAAAGAGTAAGAGAGCACCTAGCTACACTTGATAAATTCAAGTCACCTAACAATAATTGTGTATGGAAAGAACTGGCACTTATGACTGTTGAGATAACTTTTCAGTGGTGTTTGAAAGAGCATGGAAAATGGGAAAGGTATAACAAAATTGGGGAAGAGAAAATTCTCTCTTGATTTGTTTATAAAAATGGAAGAGACCAAGGTCTGCAAACCATAGGTTGAAATGCATAACCATGATTCCTGGGTATATTCTATATTGCATCATTTTAGAGAAGATTGACAGATACCTAGAAAGGAAAGCATGAGTCCAGTGAACTAACACGACTTCATCAAACACAGGTTATGTTGGACTAATATTACATCCTTTCTTGATAGAATAGATGGCCTCCAGTGTTCCTTTTAACTTTCAAATTCTGTGATTTTATGACCATTTCTATCTGTATTTTATTAAATAAGATACACAAATATGACTGATCTCATAATGATGATGAGGAGACAAAGTTGACAATTATTACTAAAATTATAATAGCAAACTTAACCCACTTTTCATACTGGGAAAGGGAGAGAAATAAGCCAAAACCTGCCAGGAAGATGTACAGCAAGGACTTTCTGTGACCTGAAATTATTACCATAGTTGTGAAAGACTGAAAGCAACTCTGAAATGCTTACCAATTGGATTCTAATAATGCTACTCAGCCAGTGTCATATAATTGCTCTTACTGATCCTAGAAACACAAGTGGCAAAGGGTTTTTGGCTGGCCCTTTAAATGAACTGAAATGTTAAGCTTAACACAGAAGACAGTGAAGTAAACACTGTTCCTTTGACTTCTGATACCATGAGAAAGGAAGATAGATCTGACAAAACCAGGAATAACAATACTCTGCCTGCTAAAAATTGTCTCAGTCCAGATTGCTATGACCACTGAAGTAGGCAAATCATATTACATGGACTGAAGATATGAATGATTTTATTATATGCAAGTATAATATAATAAAATTGGAAATAGATATTATCAGCTATGGGCAAGGATTTCATGATGCTTTTTGTAAATGATATCCTCAGCTTCAATTTGCACAGCATATTGCAGATAAATTCAGGGTGATCACAAAAATAACAACCTATAAACCTATATTAAATGAATTAAGAGTAGAAATTGATGAGTTATTTAAATCTGAATAGGAAAAAGATGAAGAACCTGAAAGCACTGAAAATGTACACTTTTCACAAAGTCTGAAAGTGCTTCTTAATAATGAAATAAATGGCAAAAATAATGCCAATGTCTCAAATGATTTTGAAGAGGAGAGGGGCAGACATAATACTATTTTGAAAAGACCTTTTTGAGTTTCATGGCACAAATTCAACTGGCAGAACAATTACATCGATAGAAAGTAATATATAATAGTTGATACAACCATTGCAAAATTAACTTTATAAACTTCCCAAAGAAACTGGTTTACTGTTAACATACCGATAAAATGAATGGAAGTTATAGTTTGAATATCATGTATGAGGAGTCTCTGAGATGACTAAATTTGAGGTAACTCATTAAGGTAGATTGTTAGCTATGATGAATAAAAAATGACTGTGGATAAAGAAAATTACTAAGAGACATTGCTTCCTGAAATAAATAGTTTGAAGTTTTACTTCTAAATAATATATGTTGTGGATAATATGTTTTGAAGAGAAATTTGAGAGATTTTGACCATTATCCTGAAAGAGTTAAATCATTAAAGGATGTTTTTGTTTGTTTGTAAATCAAAGCTGAGGAGAAGCTAGCATTTGATAGCCACAATTCAGGACACTGTCTTTCTCACTCCATTACATTGTTGAACTATAACTCTGAATTTTATTCATCATTAATAAATTGTATTGTCATGAACACCAATATTTATTTAAGCTTATAACACTGATGTAGTTGATATGGAGAGGAAGAGAACTGGGAGAAAGCTTATGAGAAACTTTTCTCAAGTTTAATATCAATAAATGGAGGTAGGGTATCAAAGCAAATAGAAAAAAATAATGAGTGCTTTTGCTTTTTTAGTTCTTAAGGAAATGCTAAAATGTAGGGTTTTTTATTTTCTTAAAACCTGGGATGATAATTAAAGAATAAAATTAACCAGTAGCAAGTAGAGAAAGGGTATTTGCTGTCAAACATTAGAGATCCATGTTTGACACATTTGGATTTTTTTTGGACACATTTGGAAAGTTTCTGGCAGTTAGCTAATGATGAACTTGCTTTTTATTTGATGCAAATTAATTTTCAAAAACTCTTACAGTCTATTAATATGTATAAAATATGAACATTATCATATGATGAAACATTTTTCTTTGCTGAACAATTTTTTATTTTATAACTATTTGAAGGGATTGAGAATGACATGTGTAATAGATATCGTGAGTTAAAAGAAGTAAAAACATATAGAGATCTGTTTAACTTGAGAGTAAATCTGGAATTGAAGATTAAATATATTAAAAGTGTAAGAAGTATGTATTAATCAATTAAATCAATAACCCCACCCCCCACTTTCACCTAACACGTTTATCTTGTGAAAATATATCTTATTTGAATCATTCAGAGGTATAAAATAGGTATGAACAAAATCTGGAATTTTCTGTTTAGTCAAGACATTTCTATAGGCAGTTTTAATTTTGATTAAGGGACTTGGTCAAATGCTTTTTGTACTTCTATAAAACCAAGGAAATTGTTTGGAATCCAAGATTCGAGTGTTTGGGAGCTCAGTCGTGTAAGCCTTCAGCCAAGCCCCTTAGAGGGATTTGCTTGGGGGGAGTGAAGGAAAGGAGAAGAACCCCAAACTTGGTATTTGATTCAGCCTATATCCCTCCTACCTTGACCAAAGGAGTACTTGGTGAGTTTTAAGGTTATGGAGAATTTTGGACTTGCTGTCAGTATTCTTGAAATGTTCCTGGAACAACTGATGACAGTCTCTATACTGGGTGGCAAATACAGACTGGATAAAATAAGGAAAGACAAACTCAGGGTTCTAGAAAATTCTGTGCAATAAGTAAAGAAAGTGTCTTGAGGACTCCAGCAAAATTACATATTTCTAAAAATCACTTACCATTTGTGGTCTAAGCTTGAGCACTTTCCACTGGACGTTGTATGGATTTCTGAGGAAACATTTTTTTTGTTGTTTTTTTAGCCAATCGTGCCAGTTTTCTAAATGCTATTAAATCTGGGATACTAATCAATATCAACTAATAATCAATCATGAAGGAAATCATACTGATAGAAAGCTCATTAGCTATGGCATTAGAAATCTACCACTGGAACCCTAGTAACTAACATGCCTAGTATGAAAGCGATTTAAGAATGTAGCCCCAGGGTCTTTACTTCTTAACATTGCTTTCTGTTTTTGTTTTTAAGAGTAGAAAAAAGAGAAATGAAAAAGATGACTAGTAGGATAAGACCTGAACACCCTACTCTTGTCAGTTTTTTTTTCTTCTGAATTACTAATGTATAACTTCAAATTTCTTGATACCATGAAAGTAAGATATTGTATCTGGAAATAGATCTATACCACTCTTTAAGGAGGAGGAGTTAATTAAAAATTGAAAGTTTTCATATACAGAGAAAGTTTATCAGTAGGGGGAAAACCAGAGGGTACATAAATAAGAGAAGTGTACTTTACATATAGATAGGCATATGTGTGTATGTGTTTATGTTTGTGTGCATACACACATGTGTACACATGTAAGCACTTACACCAACATATACATACACATATCCTACATGACAAAATTATCATAGACCCATCTTAGCAATATATTCAATACAGGGTCTGTATCCTCCTGGGAATGAATCAGCTGAAATTTGAATTGTGTGTCTTGTAGAAATATTAAATGGCTCTAGACACCTGAGTTAGACAAAATGTGTAATTTACTGGAAAATATTCAAAGACTCATTTTTTTTTATATTTACAGGGTCTTTGAGATAAAAAAGCTGAAATTATCCATCACTGGTGCTTACAAAACCTAAGATGGCATTATTAGCCTGGCCTGAGTATTTTGATCACATTTGTTCAAATTTAATAATTCTTTTTTTTTGGGGGGGGGAAGAAAGAGTTGTTATCCAAAACTATGCTGTAAATGAATAAGATCTACTACTGATTAAGTCTGGTAGGAAAAGATTACTACAACCAAGAGAAAAAAATATAATTAGAAATACCCATTTGGTAAGATTCAGGCTAAAAGAACATCTAGCAAATGCTATATTAAAGGTTGTTTCAAGTAAATTAGACATTGAATCTAAAAACCCAATAATTTTGCCTATGATTAAGGAGGTTCCCACTTCAGAGGAGAAGAGAGTTAAGCCCCAAGCAATATTTTTTCTGTAAAATAAAATCTCAATGGTAGAATTCGCTAAGATAAAGAAGTAAGTTATGGGATGCAGACAAACTAGTAGTCAGCATATATCATCGATCAGTTTCTTAAAGATGTATAAATATTAATAGGTTACAAAATAATAAGAATAACAGAAAGTATAACTAGAACAATTTATGGTGTTGCAAGATCAGTGGTCACTCATGCAGCCAAATGTATTTCTTTGTTGAATTATATACAACATTTCTTTGCATTTTGATGTGTAAATAGTGTTATACATGTATGACTGACACATTTATTTTAAATCATTTTTTCTTCTCACTAGAAGCAGACTATAACTATAAGTCTGCACTGTGATTTTCTTGTTATATATCTATATATATATATATATGTGTATATACATACATACAAATATATGTGAGTGCATGTATAAATTCTGATCATAGGAGGGAATAAAATATCAGAACAAATAGACTTTTCCAAAGAGACTGACATTGCTTTGTATTTTTATGAGGGAGTGTGATATTGGAGACTTAGTTTAATATATTTGTGGGAGTTTTTGAGGTGACATAATTTAACCTTTGTTCCAGAGAGATAGTTGACTGTGTTAGTTGGAGATTGTTTCAAGAAACAACAAAAAGAATTTATTTCCTAAAAAATATAACTTCCGGTGGGGAAAACAGAGAATGCTTAGATTTTGTCATTATGAAAGATCTAACTACTGTTTCCAGATTTGAGCAGAGGTCAACATTTAGGGCTAGAGTTGATTCTGGCTGTGATCTTTTTCACTGAAATATATTGATATACTTTAATATATTTGCTTTATTTGTTATACAGTTAGTAAATTGTATTGTCAGATATACTAATGTGTATTTGAGCCAATGAGATGGCAAGAATTAAAATAGAAAGGTAAAGGGAAGAAGAGAAAGAAGGAGAGAGAGAGAAGAGAGAGAGAAAAAAACTTATGGGAAAAAAAGACTCCTCACATTTTTTTTATATTAACAAATTGGGACTGGAGTTCAGAATTCATTGACTGACCAGTTAATGTAAAGAATGTACATTTATACTAATTCATGAGGAAATATCAAAATATACAGTGAACATTCTTCAGTAAACCATGCAATACTTGCACAATGTCTTTAGGCTATTAAGTCAGTAACTACCTGCATGTGCAATAGCAAATACATATGAACTGACCAAAAGATTAGAATGATGATCTCTGTAATTGTAGGTCAGTTATATACATATACCCTTTACATAGAGCGTTCAGTTTGCATCACTCCAAAATATGTAAACATTTACCACTAAATCCCACCAATATCTTGGCTAAAGAGAGGAAAAGGTAAACAGAGAAGTCCCATGAGTATGAAGGATAACTCATTATAAATACACTAATTATTGAATAAGCCACCCCAAACCACCATGACATTTAAATGCCACTTACAGTCACCAACTGCTTTGATTCAGTTCTGCACTCATGTCATGAAGTACAAATATGTAATCTAGCTAGTATACTTATTGCTCAGAAGTAATTATTTAACATCTTTGTGCAAAACTATTTTCTTTTAAAAATGTGTCATGAACACAATAGTTTCAATAGAATAATGGCTATAAAACAGCGTTTTCCAGAGACACAATTTAAGTATCTTATTATTCTGCCTGGCATTAAATTTGTTAGTATAATTCTTTAATATAAATGGGCATGACATACAATTAAAAGATATAGTCATGCTAAATCATCTCATTAATAGTTTATGGTACAGATGACATAACATCATATGATTCCACTTAAAAGCAGAATAAATAGCTACTTCATATCATGGGAACTTTTTCCACCAATATCAATTGGATTTGAGATTTAAAAAAATTCTCAGTGTGTAAATAACAGTTGAATCTGAGGTTTAAATTGAATTAATGGATGAAATTAATGCTTGTAAATTCCTTGATCTTCTAAAGGCAAGATACATTGAACAAAGCATTAAGAATGAGAAAGTGGAAGCTATTTAAAAAGGGCCCGGGATCCCGAAATCAAATCTTAATTGAAAGAATCCATTTAAAACAATTAACACCTATACAATACTGGATTTAATGAATAATAATAGCAAAGTAAACTGCCTGGAAGTTCCAGTTGGTCAAACAAAAATCCTATATGTTGCTAATGAAACACAGGACTCTCAGGTCCAAAAACTATCCTAAACAAAAAAAAAAAAAAAAAAATTGAAAAGAAAGGGAAAATATTATGCATTGTTTATGAAATATAGGGACTTCCTTGTTCTTCCAGAAGCTAGCATGGCACATAATAATCATGTTATAAATGTTTGCTTGCAGGTTTTATTGAAGTGAGATATAGAAACCACCTTGTATTTGACTACCTGGTATTCAATTTGAATTTATTCTGAATATGTTTATTTTGTATACACATACGTTCATTTATACACACATATACGTGTATATATGGCATATTCATATATATATATATATATATATATGTACACACACACACACACACACACAATTCTCCCCAAGAATGTAAGCTTTCTTTGAGACTAGTCATACTTTCTTTTCTATCTTTGCATCTACATCTGCCACATAGTAAATATTTAATGAATCCTTGTTGATTGATTAATAGAAATATTAACATTTTCTTGTCAAAGAGGAGGAAGAGGGTTGATAGATGTCCTTGGAGCATAAGAAAAACAGGGGAAATACTGGACTAGAGATTGTTGGTATTTCCCTTTGGTTTTATTGATCATTGTTTCACTTGGTGCCATTTTAAAAATCTTTTTTGGGGAGATTTATAAGCAGAGTGAGACTTGGCTGACATCTTTCTCATTTTCACATGTACTGGGCGTCCCTCTAGTATACTTTCCACTATACAGCAATGCCTATTGTATGAATCCACGAGTATCATCCAAATAAAAAAAAAATCCAAATCTCCTATGAGAGATACTGAGAATCTCATTTGGGCCATCTATCTCAATGATTTATGTCCAGCAAGTTTTTTTTTTCCCTGCCAAAAAAGTATAGTTTCTGTAAAAGCGCTAATGCTTTTCAGAATCCCATTGAAGAAAGTCACTGTCCTCTACAATATTTCAAGTTTTCCTTAAGTATATTTTATGGGAGAGGACCAAGCTCTACCAGTTTCTAGTTATGTTATTATGGTTAGTCACCTTAGCTTTCTGAGCCCTGATCTTCTCACCTCCCAAATGGGAAGAAAAATCCTTCACTATATAGTTTAAAGAATTGTTTTGAATCGCAAATGACATAGTGGATTTGAAAGTTGAGTGCTCTTAGAATATTCGGAATCATTGAGTTTGTTAGAACCTCATGGGAGAATCTAGTCTTGTCCTCACCCTTAGGGAAGGACTGGATCTGAATTGTAGGAGACAGCTGTCTGGGTGCATTCCTGGTCCCATAGTTTTTTTTTCCCCCAACCTAAGGAAAGATCATTGGCATTAGCTCAGCTAACTTTGATTTGGTTTTGTCTGAACTATCCTATTTTTTCCCAAATAAAGGCATGCCAAAAATGTGAAGATTTTGCTTTCTTTTTTGGCATGCAAAGTGTAGTAAAATATAGTGGGAAAAGATTTGGGCATGGAATTAAGTCACCTGTGTTTTAACATCAGCTTCAATTTTCATTAGACATGTAACCATAGTAAGTCACATTATGAACCATTGGCTCTCCATCACTTCAAAAGTGGGGAACAATAATTACATTTCCAACTTCACAAGGCATCTGTGAAGTGCTGTGAGTGAGGAAAGGACTTTATAAGTCACAAAGTGCTAGAGAAATGTGGCTTGCTAATATTTCTGCAGATCTTCTTGTGAGTGCAGCCATAGATTCTGTTCTATAATGACTGCAATAAACCAAGGATAGTCAAATTTTTATTAAGCAAGGTCACTAAGCATAATTTCTACTGGGTCCTTCAAATTGGTGGTTAAATGGAATGAGAGGCTCTGAATCACCTCATAAAAAAACAAAAATAATTTCAAATCTACCTACCTTATAGGACTGTTGTGAAGACCCAATTAGACAAAGAATATGAAAGAATAATTTGAACTGAAAAGTACTATGAACATATAAATTGAGGCAGTGATTTATGGATAGAACACTGGTTCAGGAGTGAGAGAACCTGAGTTCAAATTGTGTGACCTTTGGCAAGTCACTTAATTTACTCTTCAGTTTCTTCTTCCATAAAATGAAGAGATTGGACTAGATGACTTCTGAGGTCCCTTCTATCCATTGATCAATTATCCTAGTTACACTGCTTATTCTTTCTGGGAAAAAAAAATCCATCACTTTTTTTTTCTCCCATAAATTCTAGTTCAAATAGCCAAATATTTCCTATAAATAAGACAAAATACAATGATACAAAATCTACAACTTATCACTCCCAATGTGGGTGCTAAAATTTTGACTGCTGTTTCATTGTCTATTTTGTTGAGCATATCATTGGAAAATCATTAGTAGATACACAAGATATAGTCAAAATTGATAGATGCACAGAGCTATTTCTGTGCTTGTATCCACTCAACATTTTGGGGTCTGGTGATGTCCTATAGAAGATGGGCAGCTAAGCAACTGGGATGCAGTGATGAATGAATTTTTTATTTTACTGCAATTGAAAAGTAGCAAAAAGCCATCTAATAGCTGTTCTCCTCTTTAGTGAACAGGGCTGGCGTTAGGTAATGGCAGCAGAAAACATTACAGACAATTGTACTTGATGTGAGGTTCAGTTAGATTCATTCACAGTGTATAGTCATTTCCAAATGGCAGTGACTGCCCTGTGTTCTGTAGCAATGTCTAATATTTCTAAACATATTTCGGCTCTGTGACACCTTAATGGTATACAATAACAATATGCATCCCTCTCAGAAAAATGGATACTCTCATTTTTCTAAACATTGTGCCTTTACCTCTAACCACTTCCATTTAAATGCAAATTTCAATCATGTCCACCTTCCTATCTTGCAACATGTGCATAAGAAAAAGATACCTTAAATCCAAATTTTTTTTCCGTGATAAAGAAGATTGCTTACAGGGTTGCCAGGCCATGCTTAGTTCCTCCATGTTTTCTTCAGAGGATTTCTCTGGGCAATTTTAAAAGGCATATTTTGTCAGGAAAATGTCATCCTGGTCTTTTTTCCCCCTTTTTGGCAGGTACTATATTTGTTCTCCTTGACCAAAGATTTTCACCTTCCATTTAGTTTTGAAAGTATACCCAACATAATTGCCATGAATGTATCTTGCACAAACATCCTGAGGAGTTATTAACTCCAATCACAATTACATTTGAATTTCACCCAACCTTACCTACCAAGGTAAAACAGTTTAATATCCAAATTGTATCTCAAATGCTGAAGAATTGTAGCCAGTCATACAGGCCTTTGATAATTGCACACCCATAATTTCCTTTGAAACTAATAAAAAATTAAGCACTCTGAAAATATGGACTTATTGCATAATTATCATTTAATTTTAAGAAAACCATTAAATTTCAGGATTGAAGATAAAAAAGATGGCATAAGACCTTAAATTTTCTTTCTTTCTTTTTTCTTTTTTTTTTGCTTTATTGCTTGATTTTATTTTATAACAGATTTAACAAAACTTCTAATGCCTTCTAAAAGGTTTTTTCCCCCTTTGGTAATTCTTCAGATGAAAATATTCTAAACCCTGGAAACAGTTTGGGGTATAAAGTAAACAATAACTCCTTCTCTGAGTCTAATCACTCTCAGATTACTTTTAGACAAAAGAGGGCACTGTGATAACATCTTGAAGAGTGGACTTAACTTGTAAATATTTTTTCTTAGAAATAGGAGGAATTATCCTTTACACTGTCTATACTTCATTGCAAGAACTTTAGAGATTTTCCAGTCTCCTTCATTTTACACGGATAGACCTGCTAGCCTAGAAAGACTTTAGGCACCTTTACCACTAAGGAGTCCCAACTGAGGGCAAATATCAAGCAGATATTTGTGTGTGCATATACATATGTGTGTGTGTGTGTGTGTGTGTGTGTGTAATCATATTTTTATTATAAAGGCTTTGGAGTTACAAGTTTCCGTCTCTGGGGACACCATTTTTCTTCCACCACAGAAAAATTTTAAACCTTTTCTACTTTTTTCACCTCCTGTGGCATCATCTCTTTGATTGGAAGGCTATAAGGTAGAGTACTAAACTCAACCCCAAACCTTCATTTATTGGTGCCAGAAATTAGATTTCTAGATTACTCCACTCTTTATCTAAAGCTCTGCTTGGCTTTGACTCTGTAAAAGAAGATGTCACGCTGGGTACCACCTGGCATCTCTTACTTTCAACCCACACTTTATGGCTTTTGTGTGTATGTGTTGCCTTCTCCCATTAAATTATAAGCTCCTTGAGGTTAGGGACTATATTTCCCTTTCTAATTTATATCCCCAGAGCTTAGCACAGTGCCTGCCATGTAATAGAATAAATGCTTCTTTAATTGAATTGAATTATTTGTGCAGAAACTTCAATTTAATATAATAAAATTTCATCTTTTATTATCTAATCTATGTTCACCTTCTATAGTTGTGAAATTTCTTTCTTTCTTTTCACTAATTAGTTCATGATATGACTTTTAATATCTAGGGCATATATGATTTTGGGACTGATTATTCATCCCCTAAATCTATAGATAAGGAATTGAGAATGTCATCTGAATACCTTCCTATTACATTCTCATATTTTCATTAAGTATATGTGAGTTAAATGAGTACTCCATTCTCTCGAAATATTTTCAAAGAGGGGAAAATGGGCACATAGGTCAGTAAATACTGTTGCCTTCTCAGATACTATTTTTGGGTAATAATGCCACTTGCACAGTTTTCCCTTCTTTTTGAAAATTTTCTCTTTAAGGCATCTTGAAAAGAGATTCATGAGTTCTTTTAAAATTGCATAACCTCCAGAACAGATTTCTTTTATGTATATTTGGTTAGGTCTTATAATCTTTCTCATATTTGTGTTCTATGAGTCGTGGTCACTTCTTTGAAGAATACAACAGGTACTGAGGTAAGTCCTAATTGAATGATTCTGCTATTATTTCTGACAAGAATGATTAAAAACTTCCTTACGTCTCTTGGTTTCACTTGTAGGGAAAAGGTAATATTGCTATTGTTTGTTTCTTATAGTATCATGCCCACTTTTTGACCATGAGACAAAATTTTCACATTAAGAATGTTAAATTTAAAATTGATATTTATAGATGGTCTAAAATCTGGATAATTCTCGACAGCTTCTCACCCTTTTGACCATTCTGATACTGTCACTGCATAACTGAAGATGATTTTTTTTTCATTTTTATTTAATCGGTTGCCATAACTAGAGGCCACCCTACCAGTGACCATCCTTTCTGCTCATCTCAGTCAGAGTCATCAAGGGAAAGCAGACCCTGTTTGTTACCAGAACTTTACCTGACAACTTTCCAACAAGGTGCTATTCTTTGGAGCTTTTGTTGTATTGGCATAGCCTTTAAGATGACCCAATGTAGCCTCTACTCTCTAATGTACCATCTTAGGATTTTTGTTGAGGCAATCATAATAGTAGCTTACATTTAGAGCTATTATTTCCCTCGAGCCTCACCAAACTCTCTTGAGGTAGCTAAGTGGTCATTGACAAGACACTCAAGTCATTTACTCCCTGAGTCTTTTTTTTTTAATTTGTCAAATGGGAATGATATCTGTAATACTTGGAGTAATATGCAAATTACTTGGTGATAGGCAATCACACTTAGAGTGATAGAATTAGAGGGTAGAATGTGACTCCATAGTATAGTGAATTCCTGAAGGAACAAGATCCTTCTACAAGTTCAGGTTAGCACATTCTTTGAAATATGTAGTCTTAGAAATTATCATTGCATTTGACTATGCTTAATAGAAATGAGTACTATATTTTGTCAAAGACGTCTCTGTATCTATCAATATGAGAATGATTTTTATTATATTTTGTTTGCATATGTCTATATATCCTGTTCTATTATTTAATTATTATCATAGTCTATTATGCTAATAGTTGTCCTCATACTGAGAAGACTCTGAATTTTTGTTATAAATCCAAACAGCTCATTGGATAGAATCTATATAATGCATTTCTATAACTTTTTTTGCTGATATTATATTCATTATTTTTACATTGATATTTGTTATGAATACTGACCTGTATGTAGTCTTTTTTCTATGCTTTGCCTAACCTTAGACAAAGAAATAAGAAATATCTGTATAATAGAAATAATTTGGTAGGGATATATAGTTCTTCTATTTTTGCAAACAATTTATGTAATGCTGGATTTGATCATTCTGTTGACTGTTAGAATTAATTTAGAAATCTCTCTGGTTTTACTTCTCTATGTTTACCCTCCTTTCTCAATTTCTTTTTCTAAGATTAGGTTACCTACATTCTCTATTTTTGTCTTGTCAATCTTTGTATTTTATATATTTGCAAATATTAATGTTTCTCTTAAAAGTTTCATATTTTATAATATAATTGGATAAATTAGTTTCTAAGCTTCTTTATTTACTCTGTAAAATTGCCAGAGAAGTTAGGAGGGCAGAGAAAAGATGGTGGAGTAAAAGCAGTAACTTCCTTGAGCTCTCCCCTAAACCCACCAAATACCTGTAAAAATGGCTCTAAACAAATTCTAGAGCTGCAGAACCCACAAAAAGACAGAGCAAAACAAATTTCCAGCCCAAGACAACCTGGATGGTTGATTGGTAAGCTGGGATAGGAACACAGTTCAGCACAGGCACACAGGCAAAGACCAGGCCTCAGTGAACTTGGAAGAGGCTTCAAGGGACTTAATCACTGGCAGCTGTGGCAGTTTCCAGAATTTTCAACCCCTAAACACCAAAGACAACTTAGAAGGTCAGTAGGAAAAGTCTGTGACTATGGTAAGAGAGAAGCTTAGTCCCAGCACCAATCACAGCACAGCCCTGAGGCAGTGGCTGTTTCCAGAGCTCTGGGCCCACAGCCCAAGGGAGAATTGAGTGGCTGATCAAAGGGGGATGGGGGTATCTCTTTGCTGCTGCTGAGGCAGAATTCTCTTGCTTTGCATGTGCTTGGATCTGGGTCATAGTTCTGCGTGGCAATCCTGGGGCAAGGAGGAGCACTGACGTGGTGGAGCTTGTAGTGGCAGTGAATAAGGAATCCTCCTCACAGTTCCAAGGCAGAAAAGAGTGCTTGTGGTCACTCACTGACCAGAGCACAGGTCAGGAAAGGAGTAAACACCTTGTCCTTGATCATACCACCTTGGAAGAATTGAAAATTGACAGTTCCCTACAAATATCTCTCAAAACTGCTGCACAAAACCCTCAGAGCTTGGAGCAGTACATTTTCCACAAGGAAGCAGACCCCTACCTTAATGTAGAGTTTAAAATGCAAGTAATTGGCTGGGAACATGAGCAAACTGTGCAAAAAGAGTCAGACCATAGAATCTTTCTTTGGTGACAAAAAAGATCAAAACATACAACCAGAAGAAGACAAAGTCAAAGTTCCTATATCTAAACCCTCCAAAAACTATGAATCAGTCCTAGGCCATGGAAGAGCTCAAAAAGTATTTTGAGAAGCAAGTAAGAGAAGTAGAGGAAAAACCAGGAAGGTAAATGAGAGTGATGCAAGAAAATCATGAAAAACAAGTCAACAGCTTACTAAAGGAAACCCCCCAAAATACTGAAGAAAATAATACCTTGAAAAAATAGCCTAACCCAAATGGCAAAAGAGGTCCAAAAAGCAAAAATTGGCCAAATGGAAAAGGAAGTCCAAAAGCTCACTGAAGAAAATACTTCCTTAAAAATTAGAATGGAGCAATTGGAAGCTAGTGATTTTATGAGAAACCAAGACATTGTAAAATAAAACCAAAAGAATGGAAAAAAAAATAGAAGACAATGTGAAATATCTCATTGGAAAAAACAACTGACCTGGAAAATAGATCCAGGAGAGAGAATTTAAAAATTATTGGACTATCTGAAAGCCACGATCAAAAAAAGAGCCAAAACGTCATCTTTCAATAATTACTAAGGAAAACTTCCTTGATATTCTACAACCAGAGGGGAAAATGGAAATGGAAAGAATCCACTGATCACCTCTAAAAGAAATCTCCAAAGGAAAACTCCTAGAAATATTTTAGCCAAATCCCAGAGTTCCCAGGTCAAAGAGAAAATATTGCAAGCAGCCAGAAAAAAATAATTCAAGTATTGTGGAAACACAATTAGGAAAACACAAAATTAGCAGCTTCTACATTAATGGACCACAGGGCTTGGAATATGATATTCTAGAGGGCAAAAGATATAGGATTACAGCCAAGAATCACCTACCCAGCAAAACTGAGTGTAATCCTTCAGGGGAAAAAAATATTCCTACATGGGAAGATGATATTTGTGACTGATGAGTCTTTTGTCAGTATTTGGTAGTTGGAGGGAAAATAATTTATATGTATAAATAGGTGGATAGATAGATAGATAGATAGATAGATAGATAGATAGATAGATAGATAGATAGATAGATAGATGGCACAGGGTGAATTGAAGATGAATGGGTGATATCTGGAGAATAAAATTAAGGTGTGAAAAAGGATTATACTGGGAGAAGGAGAAAGGGAGAGGGAGAATGGGATAAATTATCTCACATAAAACAGACAAGAAAAGGCTTTTACAATGGAGAGGAAGTGGAGGAAGGTGAGAGGGAGTGAGTGAATCTTATTCTCATCAGATTTGGATTAAGAAAGGAATAACATACACACTCAATTTGGCATGGAAATCTATCTTACCCTACAGGAAAATAGTGGGGGAAGGGAACAAGAGAGCAGGGGAGGGCAGATTGGAGTAGAGGGTAATCAGAAGCAAACACTTCTAAGGAGGGACAGGGTCAAAATAGAGAAGAGAATAAAGGGGGAGTGGGATAGGATGAAGGGAAATATAGTTAGTTTTCCACAACATGACAACTATGAAAGTTTTTTGCATGACTACACATGTGTAACCTGTATTGAGTTGCTTTCCTTCTCAGTGATGGTGGGTGGGGAGGGAGTAAGGAAGAAAATTTGGAACCCAAAGTTTTAAAAACAAATGCTAAATATTGTTTTCACATGCAACTGGAAATAAGATAAAGAGGTAATGGGAAGCAAATTTCAACACACAGATTTATATGCACAATGATTTTGGTATAAAAATAGTTAATTTAAAAGTGAGTTTTATGTGATTCTCTCTGCCCTTCTCTTCTTCGACATTGATGTACTCTTTCCTTCTCCCACCCCAATTATGAAAAATAGTAAACACCATCCATTTTTACCCATTTCCCCCTCTTCCTTTCACCTACCTTTCTCCCCCCATCTCTTAAACTACTTAAAACATAACAAAACCATCACTATGTCCTGTCCTTTAGCTTTAGCTCTCTTATCCTTGAAGATTTAAGAGTTTTAAGGAGATGCCCATATTTTCTTTCACAATAAGAATAGGACTACTGTGTCACCATGTAACTCCTTCTAATTGCTCACATGTACTCAAGATTTTCTTGATTCTGGGGATTGCATTTTAAAATTTATTTTAAGCTCTGATATTTTAATAAGAAATGTTTGTTCTCTATAACAACAAAGGTACATCCCCATATGATCACAAGTAGATTTTCCAGTTGTTATTCCTATTTATAAGCATCTATCTTTTGACTTTTTCATATATCATATTTCAAGATTTCCTCTTATTTCTCATAGTTCTTGGCAAACTGTGAATGATCTTGCCTATGTTCTCATGACAAGAGCCTTTTCTTTTCCTGTCTGCTTCAAATATTTTTATCTTTACTAAGAAGCTTGGAATTTTGGTTATACTATTTTCAGGTTCCTTTCAAAAAGTGAATAACAAATTCTTTCTGTTTTCATTTTGGCCTCTGGTTCTAATAGCACTGAGCAATTTTCACTTATGCTTTCATGAAATATGGCAACAGATTTTTTTTCTCCTTAGCAGTTGTTTTCAGGGAGTACAATGACTTTTATATTATTTTTCTTTCTTGATTATAGATTTCTTCAATTTTCTTCTTTCTTCTTCTTTTGAAACTGACAAGAGCTATTAGATTCAAAGGCCAACATAGAAATAGGAAATATCCACAGATCACCGCCTGAAAGAAACGTCAAGTTAAGCATACTAAGAAAAGAAATGACATAGCAAAAAATTCAGAATTTTCAGGGAGGAAAAAGTATTGGCAAAATTCAGAAGTAGAGATAAAGAATCAAGTAACCACATTCAAGATTACATGAGACTTCACCAAAACTAGTTTACAGCAGGGCCAGGAGCAGGGGGAAAGGAGGAAGGACTTGAAGATAATAGAACAAATGGTAAAATAAAATAAAAAGTTACAATTAAGAATGGCAATTTGAACATAGCTGTATACATGAAGAGTAGAGATGGAAATTTTAGAGAGACAATATAGTTGAGAAAATTAGAATCACAAGGGAAAAATATAGGGGGGCTGAAAATAAAGGGATATTTAAAAGAATGAAATAAAGAGTAAAAAAAAGTGATATGGGTCTAAGCCAAGTGAAGAGAAGAAGAACAAAGGAGTTGGATCAGACTATTTCAATTATACATTGTTATTGTTGACCCCACTCTCTTTATTTTGCCACATTTTTTCCTATCAAAAGGGAAATGGGGAGAAATGGAGGAAAGAAGAAAACAAGATATAATTTAAGGGAAAACATAACTGGCTGTGCAGATGAATGGGCTGCTCCCACCTATAAAATTAAAGAGATCAATAAAAGATTAGAAAGCAGATTCCAATGTTATATTGCTTACAAACAACATTCTTGAAACAAAGATTCACAAACACATAAAATAATTGTCTAGAGTAGGATCTGTTTGCCTCAGAGTAATTAAAATAAAAAGGTTAGTAACTATGATCTGAGAAAAGATAGAAATGATAAAAAAAAATACTATGATACATGATTACAAGAGACGAGCAGATAAACTTCATTATGTATGTAATCACTGTAGATAATGAAACAATATCACCAGGTTTTATGTAATGATTATCACAGCATCTATCTATTTGAACAAAAAGCTAATGGAACTGTGGAGTGAAAAAATCAGCAAAATAATAATATTTGAGAAATTCAATGTACCCTTTCAGACTGAGGGGAAAAAACAGTCTTAGAGAAAAAAACAAAAACTTAAGGATTTTAATAGATCTTTAGAAAAATTATCTATAATAAGCTTATCCTGACTGCGAAATGGAAATCACAAAATGTATATGAGAGACAGTCAGACAGATAGATAGATAGATAGCTTCATGATTACCTTTGCATAAACTGACAATAAGAGATGGTATAATATATAATATATAAATTTTTAAAAAGTAGAAATACTAAAATATCCTTTATTGAACTCAAATAAATTAAAATTATGTTAAATGAAGATAATCTAAACAAATAATTCAAAATTAAAAAGAAGTGAATCAATATAACATTAAAGAATTTTGTAAAAATTATACAAAATACTTAATTTTAAATAAAATAACATGAAATAACACACCAAAACTTCTTAAATGAAGCCCAAATATTTTAGAAATAATATTAATTAGATTAAAATTGGATTTATTAGATTAATTAGATTAAATAAGATTAATTAGATCAAAAATTAACTAATTAGAAAAAATTAATATTTCTAACTTTTTTCATCTAAATGTGGAAAGAACATATCAATCACTTGGGCACTTAATGTTTAAAAAAACTAAAATAGGAACCCCCAGAAACCCCCAAAAGCCTCAGACATAATACCAAACATGTAAGTACTAGATTCACAAAATAAATGATAAAAAAATTGCTGATGAAATTATAACCTATCTTTTAAAACTGAAACAGTTGGAATAAAGCATTAACTTACAAGATCAACAACAGTGAAGAAAACCAAAATATCAAATTAAACATTATTAGAGAATTCATAATGTATGAAAAAATAAAGAAACCATTTTTCCTGAAACAAATAAAGAAAAACAATAATTTATTTGGAAGTACAAAAAGTTAAGAATCTCAGCAGAGAAGTAGTGGGGGAAAAACTAAGAAAGGACTTCATCAGTGCCAGATCTAAAACCCTTCTTCGGAAGTATTCATCAAATCTATTTGGTATCTGTTAAAAAATAGAAAAGGTGATCAACAGAACAGTTTAGGGAAACAAAACTTAAAAACAATCAATATAACATAATATTCAAATAACTCATACAGAAGAGCTACTTGGATAAAGATACCACATTCCAGGAAAAAAAAAAATTCATAGGAAAACTGTAAAACAGTTTGGCAGATACTAAGTTCAGAATAATGTCTCAAATCATATTTAAAAATAATTTCCAAATGGGCACATGACCTAAATAAAAATTTTTTAAAAATATTTCATAAACTAATAAGAAGAGAAAGCAACAATGACAATGGGAAATTTCTTAATTACACATTGCCAAAAGTGTTCAAAAACAGAAAGTAGATCATTTGATGACATAAAATTGCAAACCTTTTTGCATAGCTAAAATCTATTCACTTAAAATTGGAAAAGAAACACTAAAACATGAGAAAAAAATATTTGCATCAGTTCTTAGATAAATTCATGATATCCAGTGCATGTAGGGTATTGATAAAAATATAGAAGAACAAGAATCACTTTCCAGTAGAAAGTGGTCAAAGGTAGTTAGAAGGTAGTTCTAAAACGAAGAAATATTAGCTATTAGTAACTATAAGGGAAAAAGGGTTCTGCATCACTTATAATATGAAAAGCAAATCTAAGGTTCTACTTCACATTTATCAAATTGACAAATATGATACAAAAGGAAAATGGCAATTGTTGCAGATGCTGTGGCAGTCCATGTACAATATGTCCTGGTATGAAGCTTTAAGTTTGTCCAACCACTTCAGAAAACAAATAATTTGCATCTATATACAGAAAGACAAAAACTATTCATACTCTTTGACTAATATTTACTATTAGGAGGCATTTAGTTCCAAAGAAATTAAAAACAGAGACAAGAATTATTATAGTGTGTTTAGAAAAACCAAGACAGACTTTTATGAACTAATGGAATGTGAAGTGATCAGAAGCTGAAGAATGATCCATACAATGACCACAACTATGTAAAAGAAAGTAATTTTGAAATCCTCAAGAACTATTATTGAGGAAATGTACAATAATGACTTTAACAAAATGATAAACATGATTTCCTCTTCTTAGAAGAAATTATAGATTAAAGGCACTGAATAAAGCATACATTATCATATATTCTCTATGTGTTGATTTATTTTCCCTCACTATATTTAATTGTTACATGAGTAAGCTTCTATTTGTTGGGGTAAGAAGTGATGGTGGGTAGTCATAAGGATGTGAAAAAGATGAAAACATTAGAAAATAACATCAGTGAAAATTAAAAAAAAATACAAGAGAGCAGGTCAGAACACGACATAGATAAACCAAGTCTTTCTGTTACTATCATGTTAAATTGAATATACATTTTAAAACAAAACAAAACAAAACAAAACATAACAGAACTTGAAAGTTTTATATACATGGAACTGTTTTTGTTTTGTTTTATTTTGGCTCTTATATATGTTTTTCTGTTTAGCTGTGTTTGTTATATTCCCTGTAAATAATAAAATAATTAAAGAGAACACTCATATTACATAGGTTTTAATAACTCTATAAGTATCCTATTGAATGTTGATTTCAGTAAGTCTCAACATGCACAACCACAGATTTCTCACACTTTATGCTTAACATGTCTTGCCTGGAAGACCGATGTAGTTACGATTATTACCTTTTTGTCCCCCATTGGTTCAATTATCTACCTATGTTTTGTGGCATTTTTAAAAATTTATTGTTAAATATATTCCAATTACATTTTAATTTAGCATGCAATGGTGCACTTTTTTAGGACTTTTGGTTGGTTGATATCTCTGAATATTTCATAAGTGGTAAAATAACTTTTTGTTGCAGTTAAATACAAGCATTTTATCCTCTACATGCTCATTGTAATGATCCTCAGTATAAATTAGGAAATACATGAGACAACAGATATGGTTTTGATCTCCCCTAATGGGGGCATCTAGGTGGTGAAATGAATAGACCACTGGACTTAGAAACAAGAAGACTCCTCTTTATAAGTTCAAATCTGGCCTCAAACACTGACCAGCTGTGTGACCCTAGGCACTTAACCCTGCTTGTCTCAATTCCTCAACTCTAAAATAACCTGAAGAAGGAAATGGCAAAAACAATTCCAGTATCTTTGCCAAGAAAACAGCTCAAGAACAGCTACTAGCTTTCTACTCTTTGAAAGTTGCTCATTCCATGTAGCTTTCAGAATATGAGTATTTCATATGGCAACATTTAGCGAGAATATTGCTTATACATTTAATAGATTCGTGTCATATTTGGGCAATTGTAAGCAACTGCTTTGTCTGTCTTGATAATTTCATTCCAGTGGAATTTATTTGTAACATTCTTAATTATATTTTGAATTTTGTCTTTGTAGCTTAGAGATTTATCATTTCAGTTCAGCAACAATAGGAAGTTTCTAATATATAGTTCCAAACACTAGGTTATACATTGCTAGGTATTCAGCAGGTGCTAACTTTGATCACCTGCAGTGATGTGGTGAACACTTGCTACTACCTCTTTACAGAGAGATAGATAGATAGATAGATAGATAGATAGATAGATATAGATAGATGCATAGATAGATAAGTATGTAGGTAGATAGATAGATATAGATATAGATAACTGAGTCAAAGTCCTTGTAAGATAACCATCTTACATAGTTTCTGGTAGCAAAGATCTGATCTGGAATTGCAATCATAAATCTATCCGTTTCTAACAATGGAAATCTGCATGACTCAGCCATATGTTTAATGCTTCTGTGTCCACATATTGTTGGCTGAGTTAATGTAGATGTTGCTCATGGAGAGCTTTTTGATTCCGTTCTTGGCTTGGATCCATTTCATAGGCTCCATCTGGAGGTAAATCACTTTTTGGTTATATTTGGACTATTTAATGGAACGTACGTATTTATTGTCATTTTTATGATCTCTGTCATCATTATTGTTTAGTCTGGTGATGTCTGTTGGTTCTAAAAATACTTCTGCAAGTTTTTTCTTACCTGTTTATAATGTACTGTGAGAAGGTCTAACAAACCTCTTCCATTTTGATGAGTAAATATTCATCTTTCTATAGCTGTCTTAAGATAATAGGCCATGTGTTTCATTAATATTGCATGGGTTTGGGTTAGGAAAATTTCTGAATTGGTTATGATCCATTTTACTGTTCAGAAGGCATATTATTCTCTGTGAACTTTGATTTCAAGATGCCAAAAAGTCTATCATTTTTATTCCCATTTGACAGGTGAAGAAACTGAGACCCAGCCAAAGGTACACATAAGTAATAAATGACAAAATTAGGAATCAAACCTAGACGTCTGATTCCAAGTCCAGTTTTCTCCATCCATCTCACTAGTAATGATATAGGCCAAGCAGCTGGAATTCAGATGTGCTTTCTCAAATCAAGTCCCAATTTCCGTTCAGAATCTGTTCAAGACCTTTCTTATTCCTGAGTTAGCAGCCCATAAAGTCATTATTTGATGGTCATTCTGAAAAGCTCTCAGGATAGGTGATCTTGGAATGAGGAAGCAAAGATGTAACAGAGTCAACTTGAATAACCTCTGGGATAAACTTTTGTCAAATTTTCAATGTGAGCATTACTTGGAAATGACCAAAAGCTGCAATTTGGAGATTGATTTATTGTTTTATTGATTGTCTAGATTTAAGAAAATGATGGAGAAAATGTTAATAATATAGATTCAAAGAGAAAAAAAATTAATAAGCATATTTTCCCCTGGAGAGCTGTTTATTAAACATTTCATCCCATAGGGGTAATCCTCATGTGCAATGTTTCAAATATCAATCCTATATACTTCTTAAATTTTTCCTTGGACCCCATTGTAATTATATACTGATTTGCCTTATGTTCTTAATAACTTTCAGGGCATTTCTCAAAATAATCTATCCTAGTTAGAGCTGTCCAGGAAGGGTGGGAGAAATTCAAGTTTGAAATTAGATTTTCTTCAAATCACACACATAAACTCAGAATGATTCATCTAACTGGACTTGAAATTGAGGCAAATCTCATTGGCTAAGAATCAAACAGAAGAATTTCTAACCAAAGAGTTTTTAAAAACTAATAAGCCCAGGCAACACCCCAGGAAGGCTGTCATTTCCACAAGAGAGTAAAAGGCACAGACCCCGATTAACTCAGAGAGATATAATGGGGTCACTGCCTAAAGACTTGTAAGGGTGTGGGAAACAACTAATGGTTTACGGTGATTCTTCAGTTGAATGGAGAGTCAGAATAGTCCTTTAAATAAAAGAGTAACATGAATATAAAGAAAAACTAAGAGAGACCCCCAAATTGGTTGAATGACAGTACTTTGAAATAATTTTGAGTTATAAAGTATAGAGACACTTAGTAGGAAGCTTTTAAGTGTGTGACAGATCAGAAGGGGGGGGCAATAACTTATGTAGGGGTGAAGAAAGAGGCTCGTTATTAATAAGCTAAAATTCAAATTACTATTGATTTGATAACATCACTGTTCAGCCAGACAACATCACTGAGATAAAAACACATGAAAAAAATAATACAGGGAAAAAATTGTAAAAATAAAATAATTTTTGTAGCTACAATGTATTTTAAATACATTCCTTTCAGCTGATCTGCACCATAACTCTGTAAAGTTAGAAGTGAAAATATTATTTCTCACATTTTATAGATGAAGATTATTTCTCACATTTTCCAGGAGGCTTAAAGAGTTTTTGTTTTGTTTTCTTTTGTTTTAGTAGTTCAGTCACCTGATTTAGGTCAGGTTACTTGATTTCAATTTCAGGGCTGTTTCCTCCACCACATCTCTTCTTAGTGTAACCAGCATCTTGGGTGTATTTGGCTAACCTAGGAGGATAAGCTTTTCAGAAGAAAAGGACCTAGAGGTCATTTAACCCAGCTCTCTTATTTTCCAGATGAGGACCTGAGGTCTAGGTGGGGTAAGTGACTTGCCCAAGAGATAAGTAAGGTCCTTATCTCTATGTTCCAGTAGAAATCCATATTCTCCTGTCTTCAAGGCAAATGGAGTCTTTGTGCTTTGCTCTTAATTGATGTGGCACTATCATGCTTTTTAGCCAGTCATCGGAAAGGTTAAACTGTGCAGCCGAGGAAGTTAATGAGTTCAGAGAGTGACAAGTCCCTGACCTTTGTGGGGAGGAAGGAAGGAGGGAAAGAGGTCTGTGGTAAGGGCACAGGGGTTCTAAGCAAATCTTTCTTGAACTATTCTGACACCACCAAGGTGTGAGCAGTTCAAAACAATTTCCTCACACAGTCAGCCAAAGAGCTTAACAACTGTCATAAAATGAAATGCGTAATACAGATCTCCAGCTGGAGACTTTGATGTGAGAAGGACACCCTACAAGTGAGGATCAATCCTAACTGGATTCAGATGTTTCAGTTCCAGTAGATAGGGCACTGTATATTTGGGAAAACTTAAAAGAAAAATCTAGAAAGATCCATAAATCTTGAACTGGAGTCTTTTATCAGACTCTAATTTATCATGGTATTTTAATGAGTTGGACTGGAGAAAGCTTAATGCATATGTATTGAAAATTTGGGCTGTTGTTGCCTGTTTTTCATAATGCAGGCAGGCCTCAATTTACAGTGCTTTAAATTAAGAGTGATTTGCATTTGTGGCATCCTGCCATTCATACCAATGCTGCTACGCAGGGCACTTATGGCAGCCAGCACACAAATAATCATATGCTGCCTGGCTAGCTTGGAGGAAATGGATCTCAGTCTCCAGTATAGTAGAAAGGCCAACAACTTGATATCTTATGCCTATACTACATGAAAGGAAATATGGTGTAATGGAAAGAGGACAGAATTGGGAGTTGAGAAAACAAGTTTCTCATATTTAGCTGAGCCACAAATTAGCTGTGTAACCCTGGAGAAAGTTACTTCCCCTATCTGGGACTTCTTTTCTTCATCTATAAAATGGGTTTGGGGGGAGAGGATTGGACTAGATGATATATAAAGTTCTTTCCAGTTCTGATTTTTCTTAGTTGCTTTAGAGAAGTTTACAAGGGAAAAAAAAAGAAGACCATAAAACATCTCTGAACAAGTTTCTTTTAACATCAGGTGACATTAATTCTCCACACTTAGTTCTTAAAACTTGGCTAATAAAAATATTGACAAAAATATCCTGAATTCTAGGAACCTTCTGATGTTGTTCTAGGAAACATACACATGTGCATACATGTATATAATCACACATATGCATGTTTGTACACATATGTCTATATATGTGTGTGAATGTACACAATACAATATACACATATATATGCAATATATGTGTGTACATGTCATATTGATATTGTTTCATATGTACTATATGTTTAATTCTAATTTCTCCTTTACTATATTTCTTTATTATATTTGTAGACATTTTAGAAAGTTTTAGATCAAGCACACATGCATATTATGGCTATTTGATTAAATAGTTAAACATGACATTGGAGGTCATTTCCCTGAACCCACTGGCATGAGGCCTTTGTTCAAGAATGCAGTCCTTGTCATAGCACTGTTTCAGGTTAGGAGTGGGGAGTGGGGAGTCACTTTAAACCTATAGTTCTTGCCTAATAAAATGATCCATTTTAGAATTGTTAGAATTTTTTTGCTGCATTTTCTTATATACATTCTAGAATATTTAGGATTCTTTTGTGGATTCAGCAAGGTACTTTACTTAGTTTTGCATTAACCAGCTCATGCTAGTCCCCTGTCATCAGTTCATTTTCTAATTGAAGTGTTTCCATGAAGTTAAATCCAATTGCATTAATGTACCATGGTAAACAATGCTAGGAAGGATGTATTTGCTATTTCACATTTACAGTGAACTCATTTGTAAATCAATGGTTCCATAAGATTCCTCGATACAATTTGTATAAGCATATAGACCCTTACAGAGATTCCTTTGAAATGATTTTAGGGTCCATTGAGCTAGTGGATCCATATGGTTTTGGTAGAAACAATGTTAACATATGGAATGAGCATGTGGAAGAAGATCTAGGCTTTAGCCTTCATCATACACCAACACGTAGTAAAACTTCTGTTAAGTTATTTCTCCTCCAAAAGGCCTCGGTTTTTGTTTTTGTTTTTGTAAACTGATGGAGTTGGACTAGATAATGAAAAAGTTAAATTCTTCTTCTAAAGGTTTTACAATTCTCGTTATTTTTTTTCTTATGGTCTACACCATTTTTCTCTTCTTTGTAACTTATGATCTCTACTAGGTAGGCTGAGAATAGAAGATCAGAGAGCATAAACTTAGAGCCAGAAGGGAGCTCAGAAGTCATCTAGTTCAACTTCTCATTTTACTTGTGAGGTAACTGAGGACCACAGTCACATGGGTAGTGACTGGCAAAGCAAAGATTCTAATCCAGATCCTCTGACTCAAAATTCAGGGCACTTTTCACATGCTCCTAAATTTCTTAAAATTTGGGGAGTTTCCTAAAAGTTATGTATCAAATTAGTAAAATATAATTCATTAAATCAACTACTGATATTCCTAGTAAGTCATGCCAGTCACCACAAAGCATTATAAATTAATAAATGAAGAGTTCTTCATTTACCATTGAAATAGTATTTGTCTTCTTTGAAAACAAAGGGCAAACAACAATTTAAAAATGTATTTTAATTGTTAAAAAAAACAACCAAAACAAAAATATAAAAAACTCCAAAGCTTTGTGCTGTAAAGATTGACACAAGAAGTACTGAAGTATTCCTACACCACTGTGCAAACATAAGTGCTACAAATGCACTATATATATATATATATATATATATAATAATAATAATAATTATTATTATTATTATTATTATTTTGCTGAGGCAATTGGGGTTGTGACTTGCCCAGAGTCATACAGCTAGTGAATATTATGTTTCTGAGGCTGGATTTGAACTCAGGTCCTCCTGATTCCAGAGCCAGTGCTCTATCCACTGTACCACCTAGCTGCCCCCACTATCTTTGAAGTCACATGTGAGAGGAGTTTGGCTATTTTTTGAGTGGAAAAAATGTAGACACAATTATAAATAATACCAAGTAGCTCAAGTAAATATTCTTGGTCACAGGTAGGTAAGCTGAGACTTGTGTATCATCAACTATCACAGTATGTAGAAAGAGACTAGAAATCTGTAGCTACCTGAAGTCAATCTTGCCAATATACAACAGATTGAAGAAAGCAGGTAAAAATAGTGCCAATGACCATTTGATTTTGTGAGAATCAAAAATCATGGTAGCATCATCTAGCTTATATATCCACCGTGGTAGAGGAGTACTTCAATAGTTTATACGTGAATCTTTACGGCACAATGTTTTGGGGTTTATTTATTTATTTATTTATAGTTTGTTGTTTTGTTGTTTTTGGTTCTTTTACAATTAAATGGCTTTTTAAATTGTCATTCAACCTTCATTTTGGAAGATAACCAGTGACATCATGGGGTGAATTGATTTAATTGATTTAAGTGAAGCAGAGTTGTGCAAAGTTGAAAATTCATCATCCTTACTCTCTTCCAGAGTCAAAGAAGTACAGTGGCAAGACAAAAATCAACATGATTGGAGATGGCCCAAGATGAATTTGATGACCTTGGCATCTTTGATGGCTGACCACGCTCTAAGCACTCCCCAGCACCTGTTTCAGTCACCTTCCTGGCTATTGTTTATTTAATATTTTCTTTTCCCTTAATTACATGTAAAATTTTATAACTTTTTTTTAAATTTTGATTTCACATTCTCTTGCTGCATCCCCTCCCTATTCATTGAGAAGATAAGCAATTTGATATAGATTATACACGTGCAGTCATGCAAAATAACCTTAATGGCTGTTGGAATAAGATTAGTTCTGTCACTTTGTCATCTAGTAGAGCCAAAAACTGCGGGAAGAGTTCCTTGGTCCTGTCTGTAAGTTGTAAGGGTAAATTCCGAACACAATTTTGGTTGGATAGATAATTTCAAAAGTTTCATCTGATGAGATCAGATGTCAATATCTGTTAGGTAGAATATAGCTAATAAGAGTTATACAAGATGTCCTCTGCTCTCACACCATCAGCAGAGAGAATTGTCACTAAAAGATAAAGTAGTAGGGATGAAAAATAGCAATATAAACCCTGGTTGGTTTTGCTATCTCCGTCATTAGAAGGATCATTCAAACCATTGAGATCACACATCCATTTGAATACTTGAGTAACATGAAACCTAGAAACAGACCACTGACAAGGATTAATGAATTAAAATATGTTTTTCCTTTCTTATCCTGTACTGTTCCCATCATCATTCTCTAAGCTCCAGACAAATTGGGCTATTGTAAATCCACACATAACTTGTTTTCACCCTGTGATACTATTCTCTTTACCTTTGCTCTGCTGTTACTTTTTTTTAACCCAGCTGGACCTCATATAACATTTTTTTCAATTTGTTTTATACTCTTACCATGTGTTATTTTGCATATATGAAAGGAACTTAAAACTTGAATGTTGAAACTTAGGTACTATTCAGTTTAAGACTCTTATTTTAGAAATGATGAAACAGAGACTCACCAAGCTTTAGTGATTTGTCTAATATGACACAGCTGATTAAAACCACAGGCTCAGTGAATCTTAGAGCTGAAAAAGGTATTAGTGATCATCCAGTCAAATGACCTAATTTCGCAGATGGGGAAACTGATTCCCAATGAGATTAAATGATTTGACTATTACACAGGATTAGTATTAGAAGTATTCCTGTTGAGTGAACCATCATTCTTTCAGTCACCTTTTTTTTGCTTGTTTTTTCTTTTCTGTTTTTGTGTGTGTGTGTTTGTGTTTTACCTTGATATTATTTTCAGCTCTCCTCTCTTCCTCTCACATCATATCCACCCAGGTATCAAATCTTGTCAATTCCACAAGTGCCCTGCATCCCTTCCATTTTCTCCACTAATATGGTTGACACTTTATTTTTTTTAACTTCAAACCTGGACTATTGCAGTAGCCTTATACTTGGTCTCTCAACCTCCATTCTCACCTCTCTGCAATACATCCTCTACACAGTTGCCAGATTGTTATTTCTAAAGCACAGATCAGATCAATTCTCTGACTTGTTCAAGAAGCTCTAATGCTTCCCTTTTGCTTCTAAAATAAAATTCACTTTAATCTTTGGCATTTAAAGCCTTTCACAAACTGCCAGCCTACATTTTCAGAATTATTATACATTATTCTCCTTACCAAATTTCATCTTGGAAAGAAACTGGTCTTCTTGCTGTTCCACATGTACAATATTCATCTCTCATCTCTATGCCTTTGCAGAAGCTGTCCCTTCATAATTGTAACCTCTGCATCTTAAAATCCTTTAATTACTTCAATGTTCTATTATTGTATTGTCTCAGTGGTAACTGGTTGTGCAGTGTACATATCACAGGGCCTAGAGTCAGGAAGACCTGAGATCACATTTCACCTGAGACACTTACTAGTTTTGTGACCCTGGGCAAGTCATATGACTTCTATTTTCCTCAGTTTCTTCAAATGTAAATGTGGCTAATAACAGCATCTATATCACAGGGTTGTTGTGAGTATGACACGAGATAATATTTGTACAAGCTCTTAGCACAGTGCTTGGCACACTATATAAAAGTATATTCTTTCCCCCTTCCTCATTTAGCTCACTTGCCAGCTCCTACATTAAGTCTCTCTTGACCTTCACAATTTAGAGCTGATACTGCCTTGCTTCTCCCTTTGAAATTGCTTTGTATATAGTTTATTTGTGCTCACTCTCTTCCCCTTCTCCTCTTCCAAGTAAAATATAAGTTAATTTAGGCCAGAGACAGTCACATTTTTGTGTCATTATGTCCAGTGCCTGGGAGAGTGCCTAGTATATACTGTGTAATTACTAAAACTTTTTGAACGAGAAATGAACTCAGATGGTGAGGCCTACAGTCTATTCCCTCTGATATATTTTCTGTCTCATTCCCCATGTCAAAGTGATGTTTCCTTCTTTGGTTATTTGTAGCGCATTCTGTCTGAATGTCTCCTTTGCCCCTAATACATTCTAACTTGTATTCTGAGCCACAACTAGGAATTCACCTGGAGAACACCTGGAAAAAATCCATTTGAGCTGGGAGTGTGAAGGGGGAGAGGGGTTTCTAAAGTAATATCATAGTTGATGAGGAGATTGAGGAACTAGGAGACCTGAAAGTTAAAAGAGGAAAATATTGGATTGGAATGAAATCAGTAAATCAGTCAACAATAATTTATAAAGTTCCTACTATGTGCCAGATCCTGGAGGTGGCTGTTACTCAGGTACTGAATCAATTCAGGAGGAGAGAGAGTGACATAGAGGCCCGTAAACCGTGGCAACAAAGATACAGACAAGATAGAACAAAGTTCAAAGGGAGAGAAGTGCTTTCTGGGTGGTGGTAACAAAGAGATGATATAAAACTTTCTGTGGGGAGCAAAGAAGAGGCCTGATCCTCCTCTTTGCCCTGTGTGTCAGATGGTGAGAGAATGAATAGCCAACCTTGATGCTGAGAGATGTAGTTTGTATCTTCAGTGTAAAGTTGAATGTCTCTGATCACCAGAAGATAAGAGATCCAAGAGGATCGAATCTAAAATGATAGATTCAGAGATAGAAAGTACTTTGGAGATCATCTAGTCCAATTTCTTTATTTTACAGATGAGGAGACAGATACTGGGAAGGGATTGACCTATAGTCACAGAATAACTAAAAATAATCGAACAAAAACTATTAACAACCATAAGAAAGACTATTCCATTTCACTAATGTTGAGAGAAATGTGAATCCAAACAAGTCTAAGATCTTTACCTCATACTCCAAAAATTAACAAATAGGACAAAAGTTGGGAAGTGATGTTGGTAAGAATTCAAGAAGATGGGCTTACTAACACACTTTTGATGGATCTGTCAATTTTGAACTATGAAAAAGATCACTAAAATGTTCATATCCTTTGACCCTGAAAAGCAGTTCAAGGATAAAAATGCCCTGTGTTAATCATATTATGGCTTATTATGGTATTATTAACCATAGTATTCATATAAGGGACAAGAGATAGTTACTGAATCTGTGAGTGCATCGGCATAAGGATTCCTGGGTGAGGGAACTCCATTTATGAATTTATAATGGACATTTTCTGCAACTTATAGAGATTTGTGAAGAATACAGAGGGGTCAAGTGAATTGCCCAGAGTCATTTGGGTAAATCACTATTATCAATGGTGGAACCTGATACTATGTATTTCTGGCTTCATGGCCAATTCATGATCCTCTGTACAGAATACTTGTGTTAGGAAATGACTGGAAAAAAAGTAGATATTCATCATCGGAGAATGGCTAAAAGATGATGTACAAATATAATGTCATGTTATTACAATATAAGAAATAACAAATGCTATAAATTTAGAGAAATATTAAAAGAGTTATATAAATGGATAAAGAGGAAAATAAGCAGAAGTAAGACAATTTTGCACTATGACTACAGAAACATAGTAGAAGGAGAGAGAGAAGAAGAAGAAGAAGAAGAAGAAAGAAGAAGAAGAAGAAGAAGAAGAAGAAGAAGAAGAGAAGAAGAAGAAGGAGAAGAAGAAGAAGAAGGAGGAGGAGGAGGAGGAAGGAAAGGAAAAAGGAAGGAAGGAAGGAATGGAGGGAGGGGGAAAGAGAAAGAAAGAAAGAAAGAAAGAAAGAAAGAAAGAAAGAAAGAAAGAAAGAAGAAAGAAAAGAAAGAAAGAAAGAAAGAAGGAAAGGAAGAAGAAGGAAGGAAGGAAGGAAGGAAAGGAAGAAGAAAGAAAGAAAGAAAGAAAGAAAGAAAGAAAGAAAGAAAGAAGAAAGAAAGAAAGAAAGAAAGAAGGAAAGAAAGGAGGAAAAGGAAAATGAAAAGGAAGGAAGGAAATATTATATAATTATGATGCATAATATTGGGAAAAGAAAAATGCACTTCCTTTGTTTCATTGAAGAGAATGTTGCACAAGTAGCTCCTTGTGTTGAGTTCATCACTATCATTCCGGTTACCTAGAATTTAAACCTAAGGGTCATCCCCAACTTATTCTCTCTCTCATGCCCCATATAGAATCCAAAATCAAAATGTAGATTCTATCTCCACAATATCTTCTAAATTTCTCTCCTTCTCTTCTCTCATATGACCACATAGATAAAAACTTGTGGCCATTACAAAAGTGACAGTGTGCAATACAGAAAGAATAGTTCTATGTCATGTAATCAACTAACTAATTTTTGGATAGAATGGCCCTTTTTGTTCCCTTTAACTAACAAGATGTGGCTCTGTGTAGGTCTGATCCCAATTAATAGTCTCAGAGAAGTAACTAAACACATACCTAAGGACCCCTTTCCTGCCCACCTTAGCAACTCCATCCAAAGCCACAACGACTTTCACCGTAGCAATGTGACTTGAAAACTAGACCCTAAGGAAGAAATAATCCTGAATTTAAAGGGCCTGGCATGCTATGGTCCATGGGCTCACAAAGAGTCAGATATGACTGAATGAGTGAACGACCAAACAATGACAACAAAAGTCATATGCTAGTCTTGGATCCACCACTTGTTATGTTTAAGAGTTTTGGCAAATCATTTAGTATAGTAGAAAGAGCTTTGGATGTAGAGTAGGAAAGTTGGGCCTTAGTCCCAGCTTTGCCACCAATTTTCTGTGTGACACTAGACGATGACATTTACTTCTCTTATCCTTGGTTTCCTCATTAGCAAATGAGTGATTTGGAACATATGCCAACAGACCTCTGAAATTC
This sequence comes from Phascolarctos cinereus, assembly GCF_003287225.1. Taxonomy (NCBI): domain Eukaryota; kingdom Metazoa; phylum Chordata; class Mammalia; order Diprotodontia; family Phascolarctidae; genus Phascolarctos; species Phascolarctos cinereus. The sequence goes on along the minus strand of NW_027555625.1, from coordinate 365,039,615 downwards.
TATGTTCTAGTAATCTTTTTTTCTGTGATTTGAAGCTACTTACAGCTACATATTTATGTTCGTGTGTTTTCTGCAGTAGAACATAAATTCCTTGAGAACAAAGACTTTCATTTTTGTCTTTCTATCTCTTGAAACTGCAAAATGCCTGGTACAGAGTCGATCTTTAATAAATGTTGATTCATTGATTGATTGGTGGATTCTAAGACCAATACTCTTTAGAACTATAATAATAACATCTCTTACTCCTTTCAGAGTTCACATTTTGTCTAAGATGATGCTAAAATATCTCCTGGTTTTGTGATTCTGTGGTTATTGTCTATGAATAAACCTGAACTCAGTCTATCCATCTATAAGATGTAGCAAGTTGAGCTATGTAAACTCCCAGGTACCTTCCAGACTTTGTAAAACATTGTCATTTATGTTGATGATATAAATTATTCCTTATACCAATGTTGAAGATAATCTATTATCACAAAATATCTATTTTTTAAATAATGCAAACTGGGACCATCTTTTAAATTTTTATCTTCAATCCCTCTTGACAGTTCTCTCAAACTTTCCTTCAAACATTCCCAATTCTACTCCATTCCATAAAATAAAAACAAACAACAACAAAAAATCAACTCTTCACTGTAACCTATTATCTCAATTTATGCAAATATCTACACATTTTCTAAGCCAAATATCTTAAAAGCATACCTACACACAGTTTCTCTAATTCCTCAACAATATGTAATCTGGATTCCTACCTCATCAATCAAATAAAACTGCTCCCTTTAAATACCAATGGTCCAGTGTTGATGGCCTTTATTCATTTCTCATTCTTCTCAACCTACATTTTGTTTTTGGCAACTTCTACCAGATATTAGTTCCTCTCTGGGTTTTCATGATAGCCTCTCCCAGTTCTACTCTGGTCTGAACACTAATTCCTAGTGTCTTTTGACAACTAACTACTAATATTGTAATTGTTGTTTAGTTGTTTCAGTTGTGCCTGACTCTTCATGATCCCATGTTGGATTTTCTTGGCAAAGATAGTGGAGAGCTTTGCCCTTTTATCCAGCTCATTTTACTGATGAGGAGACTGAGGTAAACAGGGTTAAGGAAACACAGCAAGTAAGTATCTGAACTCAGTTCTTACTGACTCCAGACCCAGCCCTCTATCTACTATGCCACCTAGCTGGCCCCAGCAGATTTATAATGCTCCTTAACTGTAGGTGCTCCCATGCTGTCCTAGTCCCTCTTCTCTTGTTAATCTACACTATCTGTGCTTCTCTCTCTCTCTCTCTCTCTCTCTCTCTCTCTCTCTCTCTCTCTCTCTCTCCTCTCTCTTTCTCTCTCTTTCTCTCTCTCCTCATAAGTGCCTATTGGTTTAATTATCATTGCTGAAAATATGATTCACAGATATCTCCAATCCCATACTCCATCCTGAGCTTCACTCTTACATAACCAAGTGACTATTGGACATTTCAAACTCAATATTCTAGAGATACCAACATGTCCAGAAACACAGCATTCCCTGATACTAGCATGTCCAAACATGTTTCCAAAATTAAACTTTATTTTTCCCAACTTCCTCCAAACTTTGTTTTTTATGTCTAAGGTACCACCATTTTTTGTAACATCAATAATATTTTCAACTCTTCTCTCTCCCACATATATAATCAGCTGTTAACTCTTGTCATTTACTTCACAGCATCTCCTATATATGAGCCCTTCTTACTCACACAGCTGCCACCTTAAGTCAGCTTAATAATAAAGAAAAATACCATCTAGATTATTGCAAGACCCTCTTAATTTCCCTCCCTGCCTCAGTTCTCTACCTACTCCGATCCATTCTATGTAATGCATACAAGATAATTTTTCTTAAGCTTAGAGGTAAACATGTGAATCTCTTATTCAATTAACTCTAATGGCTCCCTATTGGCTCATGGATAAAATCAAAATTTTCCAGTTTAGTTTTTAATGCCCAACATAGCCTGGAACCAACTTACCTTTTCAGCCTCATGGGGAATCATTTCCCCTCCTGCACTGCAGCCAAATTGGCCTTCTCTCTGCTTATCATACATAACACACAATCTTTCATCTCCAAATATTTGCATTGGTCATTCCCCATAGATGAAATGCTCTCCCTTCATTCTGGACCTCATCAAGCAAGTCCTGTTCATCCTTTAAGAAGCAGATCAAACTCCATCTTCTTTCCTGATTCTGCTAAAATTGAGTGCCCACCCCAAAGCACCTTGTATTGAATTACTTTATATATATTTGTAATTTACTTATTACTTATACCTTATGCTTTTTTTACATGTACTCATCATCTCCTATAGAAGGTTCTTATAAGTAGAATTTATTGTTTTATTTGTACTTGTGTTCCTTGTGCCTAGCACATGGTAGGTATTTAATGAATATTTTTAACTGATTGAATGAATCATGATGTTGTTTGGCCCATCATCTTACTACAAGACATCATTTCCTATTATTTTACAAGCTTGATTTTTTTCCTGTTAGAGAAGAGAAATATCTCTCCAGATGCTTGCCAATAATTATACTGAACAGAGCTGTTTGACTTTACGAACTAGTTGCCAGACCACATTTCAAGAACTGCTGAGTTTGCAAAACACATTCCCCCTTGGTACTTTCTTGCTACTCTTATTGCTGCTTCCAGCCTCTCTGGAGCCTCTTAGCCGTAACCATCTCCTGAGCCAAAGGCAGTATCAAGTGCTCCAGATATTCTAAGGATATTTGGTGTCATGAAGGTCACTGAAAATGGCAATGAGAAGGTGAGGAGAAATGGCTCCAAGAAGAGCCAGAACTTAGCAAAGAATACAATAATTTTGTTTTGTCTTCTTAAAAAAAGTAAAGTAAATTGCCAAAAACCACTGGAAAACTCTCTAAAATCATTAATAATAAGATAAATGCACATTAAAACCACCCTGAGATATAGCAGCTTACTTCCACAGATCAGGCTAACAAAGATACTAACTGATGCGGGGAATGAGGGTGGGGGGAACAGTGTTGAAAGCTCTTGGAGGCCAGGCCAACTCAGGCCAGCCCAGTGGCACAGATGGATTTCAGAGGATCCATAAACTTGGATAGGAAAAAAAAAGTAAATGAAATTGGTTTTCATTTTAATCTTATTCATTTGATTTTCTGCATTTAAAAACTTTATTCTGGATAGGGGTGCATAGGCTTCACCAGAATGCCAAAGGAATCTATGACACACACAAAAAAAGGTTAAGGACCCCTATTATCAATGGTACTATAAATGGCTTTCTAGAAGATATTTTAATAAAGTCTCCCATGATATTTCTGTGGACCAGACAGGGAGAAGTAGGCTGAACAACAGTTCTGGTAGGTGGACTCAAACTGGTTGAAATAATATACTCATCTGTATTTGGTCTTGTGCTATTCAAAATGTCATCTAATGATTTGAATGAAGGAGTAGATGATATAGTTTATTATTTTCAGATACAACAAAGCTAGATGAAGAGCTAAAATATAGTTTGACAGGATAGGTATACAACAAATTTTCTGAAGTTAAGAATGATGGGTTGAATCTAATAAGATTCAATTTACTAGGAAAAAATACAAAGTCCTATACTTGGGGTTGAAAAAGACAACTTCCTCAGCATGGGGAGCATAAATTCTGTTAATGATTTAAGGTGAAAAAAATAACTGAAAACCTTAATAGGAAGAAAGCCCTCATATTTACTAAACTACTTATAATGACACTTTTTTGCAGTAGCAAAGTATTGGAAACAAGGTAGACATTCATGCATTAGAGACATGTTTAAACAAATTAAAATATATGAACTTTACTTTTTTCTCCAAATCCCACCTTCCTCCACACTTTCCTCTTTATCTCTAAGGTACCACCATTCTTTAGTCTCTCAAGTTAGAAACATCAACAATGGTCTCAATTTCAAGACAGAGTGAGCACTAACAATTGCCGCTACAAAACAGTGAAGGACCTGGTTACAGTCTCAGGGATGGGAAGAATGCCAGTGCTGGTGGCTACAGGGGAACAAGGTTATTTCTTGAGTAAACACCAGAGCAAAGGCCAAGAGAGCAGTGACAACATCTCTCCTTAGATCATACCACCTTGGAAGCACCAAAAACCTACCGACCCACAGAATTAATATGAAAACAGCAACAAGAAAAACCTGAAACTCAAGACAGTATGCACTACACCTGAGGAGCAGAATACAACTTTAACATAAATTCAAAAGTTGAGAAAATGAACAAAGAATAATTACAAAAAACAACCTGAACATAACATGTTACTATAGTGACATGAAAAATCATAAACCTAGAAGATGACAAGGCAGCTACAAGTAAAGCCTCAAAAATTATGAATTGGATACAAACAAAATAAGAATTCCCTGAAGCATTCAAAAAGGATTTGAAAAATCAAATAATAGGGGCAGCTGGGTGGCGCAGTGGATGGAGCGCCAGCGTGGAGTCAGGAGGAGGACCTGAGTTTGAATCCAGCCTCAGACACATAACACTTGCTAGCTGTGTGAACTTGGGTAGGTCACTTGGCCTCATTGCCTAGCAAAAAAAAAAAAAGGCAAATAATAGAGGCAGAGGAAAAATTGGAAAAAGAATGAGATAGATGTAAGAAAATTGTAAAAAGAGAATCAACATGTTGGTAAAATATGTGCTCCCCAAAAAAACATGAGCAACATAATACCTTAAAAATAGAATTGGCCAAATGGTAAAAGAAACACAAAAACCTACTGAAGAGAACACCTTCAGAATTGGGCAAATGGAAAAAGAGATATAAAAATTCATGAAATAAAAGAACTCCTTAAGAGGTAAAATTTGTCAAATTGAAAAAGAGGTTCAAAAGCTCATTGAAGAAAATAATTTTTTTAAAAAAATAGGCCTGTGGAAGCTAAGAAGACATCAATAAATAATAACCAAAATCAAAAGAATGAAAAAAAAGGAAAAAAGTATAAACTATCTCATCAGAAAAACAAATGATCTAGAAACAGATTAAGGAAAGATAATTTAAGAATTATTGGACTAACCAAAACCATGATAAAAAGAATAACCTAGGCATCTTATTTCAAGAAATTATTAAGGAAAACTTCCCTGAACATAAGATAAAATAGAAATTGAAAGAATCCATTGATCATTCCTGGAAAAAAAATTCCAAAATGAAAACCCCTAGTAACATTATAGCCAAATTCCTGAACTCCCAAATCAAGATGAAAATATTGTAAGCAGCCAGAAAAAAAAAATCGAAATATTGTGAAGCCGCAGTCAAGGATACACTAGCTTTAGTAAGTTCCATGTAAAAGAAACAGAGGTCTTGGGGTATGATAACTCTGGAAGAAAAAAGAGCTGCTATTACAACCAAGAATAACCTATCCAGAAAAAAAGGAAGTATATTCTTTCAGAGGAAAACTGGATAATTAATGAAATAGAGAAATTTCAATCATTCTTGATGAAAAGATGAGACTTGAGTGGAAAATTTGACATTCAAACACAGGACTCAAGAGAAGTATAAAAAATTAAACATGAAAGAGTGATCAAAAGAGTTACATTGTTAGCAAGTTACTGAGGCAAAATTAAAGATTAATGAAATTTTAAAGAGATTAATTAAATTGAAAGCAAAAGAATAGTACATATCAAATATGCATATATACATACAAGTGCATATATATAACATGTATACATGTAAATCTATACATGTACAATATTAGGTAGCATAATATATAAGATGTATATAGCACATTAAGATTTTCATAGTTCTTTATTGTAATTAAAATAAAATCTCAATTTATCCTTACAACAAAGCTAGGGAAAAGGGACTATTATTAAGCTTATTTTACAAATAAGGACATTGAGGTAAAGGTTAAGTGCCAAGGGTCACACAGCTAGCAATTGTCTGAGCTCAGACTTGCATTCTTTCTTTCTGATTACAGTGTGGCTCTTAGCTGCCAAAAAATGAATTTACAAAAATAATCAAATAAACTAGTACTTAGTTTTTTTTAAATAGATAAACAATTATCTAACATAATTAGAAACAATTTATCAAGATGAAAAAGGAAAATTTACAAAATTAAAATTTGAATTTATTTTACACAAGTATATAATGACAAAACTGAAAACTTAGAAAAATAAATTAATACTTATAAAATATGTAATATCCAGATGAATAAAAGAAGAATACTGGAAAAAAATAAAGTGAATAAAGCATAAATGAATTCCAAAAGAAAAAAAAATCTTTAGGATATAATATACAAAGCTGATTCTATGAAACTATTAAAGTACAATTAATTAGAATACTATATAAGGTGCAGTAATAAGAAAATAATTTTTTTAATCTCTTGCAAAGACACAAATATGAACTTGATATCTAAGCCAAGTATAGACAAAGCAGAAAAAACATACAGTTTAATAGTAGCAAGTAGACTACCAAAATATATTAGATTATATGCTATGAACAGGTGGGTTCATGTGAGGAATAAAGTATTGGTTCAACATAAGGAATATCAAAACATAATATTCCATTTTAATAATATAAATAATAAAACATATTATTATATCAATGGAGGCTGAAAAGGCATTTAACAAAATTGAACACCCTAAGTAGAACAAAATATTTAAAGAATCATTGCTCATAAGTACATCAAGCCAATGTGATCAAAATGACAAAAATATTTCATTTTTATATTTAGTGTCATACCATTTAGAATTTCAAGTGGATATTGTTATATAGTGGACTGAGAAAATAATAACAAAATTAAAGTGGAGAGATAAAAAACAATAACTTTTTTAAGGGTTATAATGGAAAAAGTGGGAAGGAGGGGTGTCTTTCAGTACCAGATCTCAAATTTTATAACAAAGAAGTAATCATTAAAATGATTGGTACCATTATTTTTAGACTGATAGATATACAGTATACACAAACAAAAATCATAGATAGTTACTGATGGATTCCTTAAGACTAGTTACTGGGAAAATAGCACTATTTGAGGGGAGAAAATTACTGGGAAAACATGAGTAATCTGGCAGAAATTAGGCTTAGGTTACCACTTCATACTATATGCCAAGATAAGATTCAACTGATTAAAAAACAAAGATCTCATTATATACATTATAAATAATAAATTAGTGGGACTTCTAGGAGGGCAGAGAAAAAAGTGGTGGAGTAGAGAAATCATTCATCTGTGCTCTCCCAATACTTACTTGCAAACAATTTTAAAATAATGGCTCTAGGAGGTGGAGCCAAGATGGTAGAGAAAAAGCAACAATTCACCTGACCTCTCCCCCAAATCCCCCCTGAACACCTTTAAATAATGTAATAAAAGAAATCCTGGAGTGGCAGAACTCACAAAAAGATAGGGTGAAATAATTTTCCAGCCAAAGACAACTTAAAAGGTCGGTAGGAAAGGTCTGTTCCAAGGGAGTGAGAATGGATAACAGTCCAGTGCAGGCTGTGCCAGTACACAGACTGGGCCCCAGCAAACCAGGAGCAGGTTTTAAGAGCCACTGTAGCAGCAGTGACAGACTTCCACACTTCTTAACCTACGTATGATAAGGAGGTTGAAAAACTGATAAGAAGGAGATTACAGGGGTCCCTTTGTTGGCCCTGGGGGCAGGACTCTTTTGCTTTGCCCATACTCAGATGTGGATTGCAGTCCTGAGTGGCAGTTCAGGGCAAGGAGAAGCACTAGCACACCACAGCTGCTAAATCTTGTGTGATCCAGATGGTGGCTCCTTGATATTTGATTTTTTTTCTGGCTGCTTGCAATATTTTCTTCTTGACCTGGGAGCTCTGGAATTTAGCTATAATATTCCTGGGAGTTTTCATTTTGTTATGTCTTTCCAGATGGGATGGGTGGATTCTTTTGATTTCTATTTTATCCTGTGATTCTGGAATATTTGGGGAGTTTTCCTTGATGATTTCTTGAAAAATGATTTCTAGGATCTTTTTTGAATTACAATCTTCAGGTAGTCTAATGATTCTTAACTTATCTCTCCTTGGTCAGTTTTTCAGGGCAGTTGTTTATTCAATGAGATACTTTACATTTTCTCTATTTTTTAAATTCTTTAGTTTTATTTTTCTCCGTGTTGCATGGAGTCACTAGCTTTGATTTGTTTAATTCTAATTTGTCAAAAAATATTTCTGTAATTGAGTTTTTGTACCTTGTGTTCCACTTGACTAATTCCATTTTTATTTTTTCTTCCCCTCTTCACCATTAGAAACACACACACACACACACACACACACACACACACACACACACACGTAAAATCATTTCAAACACATATCACTTCATTCTCTGGATGCAGATAGTATTTTCTGTTGTAGGCACTTCATAGTTAATTTGGATTTTATAATAAGACATTTTAAGGAATTCTCTTCAGTGCATTTTTGTATATCTTTTTTTTTTATGACTGGCCAATTCTGCTTTTTAAGGCATTTTCTTTCTCTTCCTTGGCTTTTTGTGCCTTTAAAAAAAAACATTTGGCCTATTCTGTTTTTTAAGGTATTATTTTCTTCAGCATTTTTTGTCTCCTTTACCAAGGTGTTGATTCATTTTTTAACTTATTTTCTTGCATAACTGTCATTTACTTCTCCATTTTTCACTCTAATTCTTTTATTTGGTTTTAAAAATTCTTTTTGAATTTTTCCAGAAATTCTTTTGGGGCCTGATAGCAATCCACCTTTTTCTTTGGGTGTAGCAGTTTTGTCTTCATTTTCTACTTCTCAGTTTGGGTTTTGATGTTTCCTATCACCATAGTAACTTCGTGTGGTCAAAATTTTTGTTGTTGTTTGCTCATTTCCCCTGGCCATTTCTGGACTTTTAGCTTTATGTTAAAGTTGGGCTGTGCTCCAAGGATGGAGGGGACGCTGTCACAAGTTTCAGGGTTTTTTGTGCAACAATTTTCAGAGGTAATTCTCAGGTTTTGTAAGCTTTTAGTTCTTCCAAGGTTGCATAAGCTAAGGAAAGGTTTGTGTACTACTCTTCTTGCCTGTGTTCTGCTCTGTGACTGACCACAAACCATGACCTGGGTCCCCATACCCCTGCAGCCACAAGGTCTGGTATGTCAAGTGCTCCTCTTCATCCTGTGACTGTAACCAGGATCTAAGCAAGAGTAATGCAATAGAGTCCTGACCCTAATGTCAGCAAAGGAACCCTTGTAATATCCTTCTGACCAGTTATCCAACTTCCTCATTGTCTGTGACCTGAGAGTTCCAAAAGCACCCACTGAGGTTTTTCTTGTACATGTTTTGGAGTCATTCTTGTCTTCTGCATCTGTATCTTGGTGCACTGCTGCCATTATAACTCATCATGGTATGGTTCTTTTGTTTGTTTGTCCATTCTCCCAGCCTACTTCCTGACATCAGATTTGATATTAGGGCTGGGCTCTATCATTCTATTGGAGGAAAGGTCTCGGATGGTCATGTTGCTACTTTCTTGGAGATGTTGACCATTGCATTATTCTAGGATCTCAGCAACAAGCTGGAAACGAACTTTCAGTCCTCTCAAAGGGATCTGATCTAGGGAAAATATTAATTGCTATTTCACTGGTTTTAACGCTGTTACTTCCTGAATTAGTTTGGGATCTTTGCAAGAGTAGACTGCTGCTGTACTCAGCCTGTACTAGCTAGCTGAAAAACTCTGTTGGTTCAGAGCAGCAAAATTATAAGCTCCCATTTGATCACTGATTCCTGTCCTGTTTATGCCTTTGCAATCTGGACTAGATGCTAGGCATGAAACTCTGCTGTGTGCCTGTGGTCTGGACCATGCAAAAGTTCTGCTACTTCTGCTGGCTTTTGAACTTCTAACTCTATCTGTACCTTTCTTTCTTTTTTTCTTTCTTTCTTTCTCTTCCTTCGTTCCTTCCTTCCTTCCTTCCTTCCTTCCTTCTTTTCATTCCTTCCTTGCACAGAATTTAAACCACTTTATTCACTGTGGGGGTTTACTTTAGCTGCCATCACCAGGCACAATGATCTCACTAAGATGGAAATAGCTAGAATCAATAAAGGGAAGGCTCTGGGCCTCCTGTAGTTCTATCTCTCCCCCAGTCCATTCCTTCGTCTTATAGTCAGGGAGGTAAGTCACAAAGGTAGCAACTAACACAATGGCAACATAGAGGATCAAGAAGAGCATCACCCCCATATTCCAGAGATCTGTGACAGGGTCTTTATCAACATTATGAAAGTCCAGGTACCTCTCATAAAGGCTGACACTTTCCGCTTTGGAGTCTTCTTGACTGCAAACCTCTGGTTCTACGGGCTGCTTCTTTATAGTCAGTAGGCAACTATATAACTCCAGTCATGGTGGAATGCCAGCAGCGAGGACTGGTGGCAGGCACCCTCCTGCTTGCCCCAAGTAACTGCTATGCCCCCTATTACCATCATAGCCCCCATGGTTATGGGGCTACTAGTTGACCAGCTTGTAAGCTGTTCTGAGAGAAGAGAGGGATCAACAGTAAACATATCCTATAATTGTAGGTCCCCTTCTCACTCTGCCATGGATCAGTGACCTGGATTGTGAAAAAAGTTGCTAGTTGGCACCTGTTCACATCACACTGTCTCAGTGTGCATCTGGGGGTAACCCAGAATGGTCTGAAATTCCTTTTTGCCCTATAATGCAGTTTATTTCTCTATACTGGAGAGCTCATAGTGCTTCTTTCTCAACCTTGTCCCCAAAGTTTATAGACCTCTCTGTCTTTCTATGCTGACCTCAGCCCAGAGAAAGAAGACAGTACTTATGACTTTTTCTGCATTCTGCCATCCATATTTAGCCTGACCTTCTCTATAAACCTGTTTGAAGGAGTTATAGGTATGTGCTTAGCTGCATTGTTTCTTTCTACTCTGCCATCTTGGATCCATCCCAATAATCTTAAAATGTTTTTTTTTTTAAATAGACACAAAAGTTACAGTGGATGGTTTGCTAGAAATGGAATCATGGAGAGTTGAGTTAAAATCCTGACTCATCAGCTGTGTGTCTTTCAGCAAGTTTCTTGACCTCTGTTTTCCTCAGTTTCCCCATCTGTAAAAAGTGGTAATATCACCCATTGACTAGGGTTGTTGTGAAGATAAAGTGAGATATTTGTAATATGCTTTCAAAACCTTAAAATGCTAGATAAATATTAGCTATCATCATCAGCAGCAGCAGCAGCGTCACTAATTGTCAAAGGATACACATCATGGATTCACACTTGGACATAGTGCAATGGGTACTGGATTTGTAGTCACCCAAACCTGGGTTCATGTCTCAAATCTATTACATACTAGTTATATTACCTTGAACTTGTCTGTTAATCTGTTTGGTCATCAGTTTCCTCATCTTAAAAAAAAAAAAACAAAACAGGTTTGACTAGGTGACCCATAAGGTCCCTTCTAGCTCTAACATATTTAAAGCAAAAATAGTAATAAAGCCAAAATCAGAGCCCAGATTTTTTACTAGAGTCCACTATATTTTCTTCTATATTTCCCAATGCCTGCCAAACTGTGAACTAGGACACCATAAAGCAAAAATCAACATTTATACATGCCTGGGAAGCTGACAGATGTCACATGATGTTTCACTTCCTGTGGGTTCACACTCAATAAGTTTTGCTTAGACTACCTGGGTTCAGAGGAGTGCAAACACTCATAGTGAAACAATCCAATTAGCCAAGCTATCAGATAATATCAAATTGAGCCTGTGGGAGACTTCCTAGGGCTTACATAATCAGAAAGATCAATGGACTTATCTCCCTGCTCTGGGCCTCATATTTTCCTTCTGTAAAATGAGCAGGTTGAACCCAATCACACCAAATGTCTCTCATTGCTCAAGCATTCCGTGAATTCTTTCATCCAACATATGTATTAAGTACTTACTACATACAGAAGAGTTATTATATGTGTATACATACATACATATATATATGTATATATATATATACACACACACACATATATATATGTATATATATATATATATATATACATATATATATATATAATATTAATATGACGTAGACCCATTAAAACACCAGAAGAACCAGGAAAGCATGGTATTTTTAAGCACATATCCAGAGGAAAAGATTTTCAATTATGTGAAAAGTTGCAGAGGTCAAGTGGATTAAAGACTGATAAAATGTCATTAGCTTAATGAATAGGAGATTATTGGCGAGTTTTAAAGGAGCAGGTTCTGTACAGGTTCTCTAGGCAACAGAAACCAGATTATAAGGAAACAAAGGAAGAGATAAAGTCAGGAATGATAATGACAAGAATTTAGTTATGATCTGAATGACAATCTTATAATATGGTCATGTTTTACTTCTATATTTAATATATACATGAATGTATTTTCAGGATGCTATAAAGCAGACTGTATAATGCTTTGCAAGACTTTTGAACAAAAGAATCCAGAAACAAGTCTTATATGCTGCTATTTTGTGCCATTTTCTTCAATTAAATACTCTTAAAAGTATTTTAGTTGACTTTAATTTGTATATGAGGAGTAACTAATGGGGTACATACACAGTATGCATTCATTTCCTTTAAAGGCACATAAGTTATGATTCTTCCTTCAAAGGCACCAGTCCACACTAATAGAACCTTCAGTAACCTCACTTCATGCTACACTAGTTCTCAAGGCACTTTGATGAGAGTATAACTTGGTGTACATGTTTTTGTTCAAGAAATGGAAAAGTGGAGGAATAAAAAGAGCTACCCTATCCCAGTCTTGCTGGATCATAATAGAGACAATGTGAGAAGTAATGATTGCCCAATTTTAAAAAGGAACCATATGGTATATTAAACCATATGGTGTAATAAAAGAGCAGACCAAAAATAAACAGGAATAAGTAATGAACAACACAAGTCAAATTAACTATTTTATAAATCCTGAAGAGATAAGACTGTCACATATTAAAAATACATATAGCCTTCTCAGAGTTAAGGATCAGAGCTGAAGGAGTAGGCCACAGCAGGATATTAAAAGTTTAATGAGGTATGTTTTCAGAGGTGTTAACATTTGACAGCCAGAAACAGCAGCAACCAAATACGTTAAGCAGAAACAGTAATGTCACTTTAGACTATTAATAAAAGCGAAAGATTGCTCACTGGAAGATTCAAGCAGGTAACAGTCTTCTGATGAATCCTTTATCAGGAAGAATTTCTTAACTGGGTGGGAGTCATCAGCTTACCAATTAATTGTCTATTTGAGCTTGGGCAAGTCATTTCCACCTTGAAGCTTCAGGTTTCCCCATTTGTTGACCAAGAGGGTTTGGCCTAGATGGTTTCTAGGGTATTTTCCTAGTTCTAATGGTCTATGGTTCTAAAGCCTGGGAATTCTCAAATTAGATCATCCTCTTGCTCTACAAATCTGGTAAGTTATGGAACTGCTGCAAGACAATCTTGAAAATAATTTTTCATTATGCTGTCACCTCAGGTCTACCTACTGATGTACCAGAATCAGGAAAGAGTTGAGAATACTTGTAATTTTAATTATGCTTCTGTATAGACAGACCACAATTGAGCTGCTCAGTGTGTCCGAGTTAAACAGTCGTATGGCTGAGCAGGCAAACACTATCTATCTTTATTTTATGATTTACTTGGGTCTTAATGAAAATTAAAACATTGAAAAAGAAACTTCTACATCTTTGGAGAATAAGACCTAATTAGCTGAGAATGACTTTGCTGATAGTAGGCTCTTTAGGAAATTCATTAGGATCACTTGTCATTCTTTTTGTAGTTTATAGTTTACAAAGCACTTTAACATTCATGGGGCAATGGAAAAAGCAGTAGATCCAGAATCTGATTATGTGGGCTTGAACACTGGTTCTGCAACTTTCTACCTGTGTGACCTTGGGTAAGTAACTTACCTTCTCTGGTACTGAGTTTTCTCATTGATAAAATGAAAGGTGTGGACTAGATAATTTGTTTGATCCCTTCACACTGATTCTGTGGTAATGTCATTTCCACAAAATCTGAACCCCAAACGGTGATACACACTGTATTATGAGCTTAGTAAATGAAAAAGAAAAATAACACAGCCCCTCCAACCCTTTAAGAACCTTAAAAACTTAAAGATTTTTTTCTTTGAGGGATCAGTGATTTCATTTATATAAGAAGAAAGAAATTTAGCATTTATTAAGTACTACCAGTGCCAAATGCTGTGTTAAGCACTTGATAACTATTACCCTGAGAAGGGGTGGGTGCTATTATTATCAGTTCAGGAAACCGAGGCAAAGTTTATATGACTTTTCAAAGTCACAATGCTACTAAGTGTCTGAGGCCAGATTTAAACTCAAGTCTTCTTGGCCTGTAATTTACACTTAGCTGCTTCTAGGGAACTTCTAGTAAAGAAATTTCCTCTAGAATTTTGGATAAAAAGTAGCTTAGAGTATTGAAAGGTTAAGCAACTTGCTCAGGATCAGAAAGGTAGTATGGGTCAGATGTGAGACTTTAGTGGACATTCTCCTTACTCTAAAAGCATCTCTGTGCGAGGTGGAGCCAAGATGGTGGAGTGAAAACAGTGACTTGCTTGAGCCCTCCCCTAAACCCCTCCAAATACTCATAAAAAATGGCTCTAAACAAATTCTGAAGCAGCAGAACCCACCAAAAGACAGAGTGAAACAAATTTCCAGCCCAAGACAACCTGGATGATTGATCAGAAAGGTGTATCGTGCTGTGCTGGGAGGGCAGCACAGCGCAGCGTGGGCGCGCAGGCCACAGAAAACCTGGAGCAGGCCTCAGAGGACTGAATCATGGGGCAGCTGTGGAGGTTTCCAGATTCCTCAATCCACAAATGCCAAAGACAACTTAGAAGGTCAGTGGGAAAAGTCTGTTTCTGTCAGTGGTCAGAGAGGAAGGCAGGGTCTCAGCTCCATTCCCCAAGAGTGTGGCCAGCGGGGGGGGGGCAGCTGCTTCCCGAGCTTCGGGCCCACAGACTGAGGGGGAATCCAGTGGCTGATCAGAGAGGGACTGCAGGGATCTCTTTGCCAGTGCTGAGGCAGGAATCTCTTGCTTTGCCGGTATGTGGATCTGGGTCACAGTTCTGGGTGGCAGTGGTGGGGTGAAGAGGAGCGCTATCCTGGTGGAACTTGTAGTGGCTGTGTAGAGGAACCCCTCCTCACAATTACAGAACAGAAAGGAATACTTGTGGTCACAGGGCAGGAAAGGAGTAAACACCTAGCCCCTTATCATACCACCTTGCAAGAACTGAAAATTTACAGGTCCCTACAAGTATCTCTGAAAACAGCTACACAAACCCCTGAAGCTTGGGACAGTACACTCTCCACATTTGAAGCAGACTCTTACCTTAAGAAGGAGTTTAAAATCAAGTAATTGGCTGGGATCATGGCTAAGCAGCACAAAAAGAGTCAGACTATATTATCTTACTTTGGTGAGAAAGAAGATCAAAATATACAACCAGAAGAAGACAATAAAATCAAAGATCCTACATCCAAAGCCTCCAAGAAAAATATGAATGAGTCCTAGGCCTTGGAAGGGCTCAAAAGGATTTTGAGAAGCAATTAAGGGAAGTAGAGGAAAAACTGGGAAAAGAAATGAAAGTGATGCAAGAAAATCATGAAAAACAAGTCAACAGCTTCCTAAAGGAGACCCAAAAAAATACTGAAGAAAATAACACCTTAAAAAACAGCCTAACCCAAATGGCAAAAGAAGTCCAAAAAGTCAAGGAGAAAAACGCCCTAAAAAGAAAAATTGGCCAAATGAAAAAGGAAGTCCAAAAGATTACTGAAGAAAATACTTCCTTAAAAATTAGAATAGAGCAATTGGAAGCTAGTGACTTTATGAGAAATCAAGACACTGTAAAACAAATCCAAAAGAATGAAAAATTAGAAAACAATGTGAAATATCTCATTGGAAAAACAACTGACCTGGCAAATAGATCCAGGAGAGATAATTTAAACATTATTGGACTATCTGAAAGCCATGATCAAAAAAAGAGCCTAGACATCATCTTTCAAGAAATTATCGAGAAATACTGCCCTGAAATATTAGAACCAGAGGGCAAAATAGAAATTGAAAGAATCCACCAAACTCCTCCTGAAGGAGATCCCCAAAGGAAAACTCCTAGGAATATTGTAGCCAAATTCCAGAATTCCCAGGTCAAGGAGAAAATATTACAAGCTGTCAGAAGGAAACAATTAAAGTACTGTGGAAACACAATCAGGATAACACAAGATTTAGCAGCTTCTACATTAAAGGACTGCAGGGAATGGAATATAATATTCTGGAGGGCAAAGGAGATAGGATTACAACCAAGAATCACCTACCCAGCAAAACTGAGTATAATCCTTCAGGGGAAAAAATGGTCATTCAGTGAAATAGAGGACTTTCAAGCATTCCTGATGAAAAGACCAGAGCTAAACAGAAAATTTGACTTTCAAATACAGGACTCAATTGGAAAATGAAGAGGTAAACAGGAAAGAGAAATTATAAGAGACGTATTAAGATTGAAATGTTTACATTCCTGCATGGAAAGATGATATTTGTAACTCATGAGAACTTTGTCAGTATTAGGGTAGTTGAAGGAAAAAAATTGTATGTATGGATAGATAGATAGATAGATAGATAGATAGATAGATAGATAGATAGACAGATAGATAGAGGGCACAGGGTGAGTTGAAGATGAAGGGGTCATATCTGGAGAATAAAATTAAGGGATGAGAGCGGATGATCCTCGGAGAAGAAAGGGAGAGATAGAATGGGGTAAATTATCTTACAAAAAAAAACGGAAAAGAAAAGTCTCTCACAGTGGAGGGGAAACAGGGGAAGGTGAGAGGGAATGAGGGAATCTTATTCTCATAGGATTTGGCTTAAGGAGAGAATAACATAAACATTCCATTGGGTATGGAAATCTGTCTTACCCTACATGAAAAAAGGGGGAGAAGGGGAGAATAGATGAGGGGGGTGATAGAGAGGAGGGCAGATTGCAAAAGAGGGTAATCAGAAAAAAAAACAAAACAAAAAATTAATAAAAAAAAAGAAAAGAAAAGCCTCTCTCTACCAATTGACACAGCTACTGATGAATGAAGAGGATTAAGGAATTTAATATTCTAAGGTAATTAGTGCGTGTTTTTCTATTTTTATTTTATCAATGAGAAAATTTAGGTGCAGTAAGATAAAGTGCATTGAATGAGGTCACATCATTAGTGCTAAATCTAGGATCCAAAGCTGCATTGGTAGAATTTCCTCACAGAGAATTCCCCACACTAGGGAAATCAC
Source organism: Phascolarctos cinereus (assembly GCF_003287225.1). Classification (NCBI taxonomy): domain Eukaryota; kingdom Metazoa; phylum Chordata; class Mammalia; order Diprotodontia; family Phascolarctidae; genus Phascolarctos; species Phascolarctos cinereus. The sequence goes on along the minus strand of NW_027555625.1, from coordinate 365,022,406 downwards.
AAGTCATACCTTAGCCTTGAAATAAAAAATCCTTGTAGAAAAGGAACCAGATTAATAGTTATAAAACTAGGTCCTAAACCTAGGTCTGCCATTTAATAGTGTAGTCATCTTAAGCAAGTCATCAACTTTCTTGAATCAGTTTCCTCATCTCTAAAGTGAAGGTTAAAAATTCTAATAGCAAATCTTACTGAAGGAACAGGTTTGTTTTTAGGATTGGATGGAATTAAGTGTGGGGAATTGCTTTGTACAGCTATAAAATAGTTTCTAAGTGCAAAGCTATGTTATTATTGAAAGGGAATTTCATTTAGTAAGAGCAATTCTCACTCTGCATTTAAAAGCCCAGGGTTGGAAAGAAGATAAGGATATAGAGGAAATACAATGATTCCTGATACATTGAGTTTGTAATGATTTTGAAGCTTCCGTTTCAAAATATCAGGTAGATAGTTGGTGATGTGAGACTAGAACTCAGGAGAGAAAATATGGCTAAATATATATATATATATATATATATATATATATATAGCATTAATTAGCATAAAGATTATAATGAAATTCATTTCAAATGTTTAAGTCATCAAAAGAAAATATATAGACATTAGAGAATCCATGACAAAGCCTTAGGAGAGATCCAATAAAGGAGGCTGTGAAAGAGTGTTAAAATATTTAGAAGAAGCAAAAACCAATGTCACAATAGATCAGAGATGATAGAATATATAGGAAGAGAGTGTAGTCACTGGTATCAAATCAATCAACTAATAAACATTTATTAAGTGCCTACTATATGCCAGGCACTGTTCCAGGGATACAATAAGAGACAAAAAATAGTCACTGCCCTCAGGGAGCTCACACTCTAAAGCAACAGAGACCAAAACTTATGAGATCTGAGAAAAGGCCATCAGAGTGGGCAATTAAATCAGTGATAACATCGGATAGAGCAGTTTCAGTTGAAATGATATCAGAATCAGGTTTTTAAGGGTTGGGATGAGAGTGAGAGAAGATGAAGTGGAAGATACAAGTGTAGCAAGCCTTTTTTCTTCCTTAGAAGAAGTATAAGTTAGGAGAGATACATGATAATAATTTTTGAGGATGGTAAAGTTCAGATAAGTTGTTTTTCCCCTAAATTAAGGGAAACCTGTAAGCAGAAGGGAAAGGATAAGCTGATAAGGAAATAATATAAATAAGGTGAAAAGGTGAGAAAAATCATAAGGACAACTTGCTGAGGAAGATGGGATGAAATGGAAGACAGAAAATGTGTAGAGGGCATAACCTTGGTAAGGAGAAAGGTAGTATCCTTATCCGAGACTTGAGTGAAGTGAGAGATAAAGCAAAATGTTAAAAAGAGATTCTGAGATATAGAGAGGAGAATAGGGAATTCAAAGAGAATAACCTCTATTTTCTCAGTATGGGGAAAAGTCCCCATCTTAAGTAGGGAGTAGGAGTGTAGTTTGGGAAACCTAAGAAGAGAAAACACTGGGCAGATACTTCGGGAGTATGATCTAGAATATCTTGAGGGTATAATTAAACTGCTGTATAAAATCAATGATAGGTTAAAGGTAAGAAGTAATATAAAATACATTGTCCACAACATATTATATGTGACCAGAAAATGGAAGGAAAATATCAAGAATCAGTTAACAATAACTAACAACATGTATAGCAGGGAATACATTTCTTTATGATAGTTGCTTCAGGAAATGCAGTCAAGATGACAAAGTAGGAGAAGCAACAGAGCCCAGATCCTACAAACAACTATTCCGCAAAAACAGAACATGCATCAGATGTAATCCTGATCAGGAAATATATTAAAATAACCATTCTGGATTATCTTTCTTCCCAGGTCAGCATAGGGAGACATACAGAGATGATTATGGACACTGAGGATGGGGACTAGGCAAGACAGCATTGCATAGCCTTCTGGTGTTGGGCTGAATAAGAACTTTATGTTTTACACTAGGGAAAGAAGAGGTCACAGATCCAGAACAGAGAGACATGATGATATACAAAGAATAGGATAAGGTAACAACTGGCAATTCTATCACTTATACCCTAGATTTGGGACACATATTCAGTGTAAACTGAGAAGGCTACCTGAAGAACACAACACTCTATACCTGGGGGAGAAAAGTAGCTACAGGGGAAAAAAAAAACACAATACAGGATCAAAAAGAGAGACCAAACATTCTTTCCAGAATTTTGCAGAGCTTGAATAAGGCAAAGAACAAGAATTCCACCGTAAAGAACTATTATCATGAAAGAAAAACCCAAGACATAAACCCAGAAGATGACAGTGACTTCAAATATTTATAAGCAAAGTCACAAATGAAAATACAGTTTAAGCACAATTTCAACCAGAGTAACTCAAATAAGTGAAACAAGATTTAAAGAAAAGATTTGAAAATCATTTTATAAATGAAATGAGGACACCACAGGAAAGAATTGGAAAAGAAATGAGGTTTATAGAGGAATAACTTGGCAAGAGAGTTAACAGCTCAGGACAATAGATACAAAATCTCTTATTTTATATATGTATAATTCATTATTGATACATATGTGTATTGGACTCATTAATGTTTATTTGGTTCTTTCTAATTTTCAAGTAGTATGTTACTTGAGTAAGATTTTGTATATGTATATGTATATGTGTATGTATATATAATATATGTGTGTATACACAAAATCAAAAGATTGAAATATAGAAAAAAAATAGAAAGTATCTCACATCAAAAAAGAAAAAAAAGAAAAAGAAAAGAAACCAACCTGGAAAACATGAGGAACAGATTGTGTAAAAGTGACCAAGCCACTTGTAAATGACAAAAAAAAAAAAAGCCCCAAACCCTACATATCATCTGGTGAAAAAATAATAAAAGAAAACTAACAAGTTCTCTTAGAACAAAGGGACAAGGTAAAAATTTAAAAAAAAGTCACCTATACCCTGCTGAAAGAAACCCCCAAATAAAATCTTTCAGGAATACTAAGGCCAAAACTCACAACTTCCAAGTAAGAGCCACAGAGAAAATCAAACAAGGTTTTCCAGACACCATCGTAAGGAAACAAAGAGTTTGGAATATGAAATTCCCAAAGGAGATACATGTGTGTGTGTGTGTGTGTGTGTGTGTGTGTGTGTGTGTGTGTGTGCAGGCAAAGAGAGAGGGAGAGAGAGAGAGAGAGAGAGAGAGAGAGAGAGAGAGAGAGAGAGAGAGAGAGAGAGAGAGAGAGAGAGATTCACAACTAAGAAAAGTTTACCCAGCAAAAGTGAGTATAATTCAACATGGAGAAAATGCACCTAATGAAATATAAGTCTTCCAAGCATTTCTAATGAAGAAAAACAGAACTGAATAGAAACTCTGAATTACACAGTGTTAAGAGAAACATGAAAAGGTAAGTACAAGAAAGTAATCATAAGTGTCTGAACAAGGATGAAGTTTTTCACATTCTAACAGGAGGAAGTAATTCTTTTGTCCCATGAAAACCTTAATATCATCAAAGACCATAGAGACAAATAAGAGAGCAAGCCTGGGAGTGGATTTATTATTTTTAGATGATCTTAAAGGAACAAAAGAAAGAGAAGGGAAATAGAACATCTTGGGGAGTAGGTACAGTTAGAGGAAGGAAGGGGCACCTTATCTAACAAAATAGGAGCACATAAGTAAAAGACTAAACAAACAAGTAGTAGAAGGTGGAAAGAATGGGCAGCATTTGGCTGTAATTTTCATTTGAACTGATCAAAGGAGGAAAGCATATAAACACGCAGACATTGTTGGGTACAGAAATATATTTCACTTAACAGTGGAACAGGGGATGTATAATAAAGACAGGTTTAATATGAAAGAAAGAGAGGGCAATAACCTGGCATTGGATTCTGGGCTAGATAAAAAGAAGAAAGGCAGGAAAAGAGAAGGAGACTGTATCAAAACTAGAGTGTTGCTGCTTATCCTCACTCACCACCCTATTCTTTCTAAAGGAGGAGTAGGAAACAGGAGAAAAATAGAAGAAGAGAGAATGGACAGTAATATATGACTATCTAACTGAATGTGAATGGGATGAACTTATCCATAAAATGGAAAAGGATAAAAAGAAATGGATTAGAAAGCAGAATTCAACAGTATGTGGCTTATAATAAATGCACTTGAAACATAAAGATCCACACCAAGTTAAAATAGGAGGCTGGAGCAAAGTCTATTATGCTTCTGCTGAAGTTAAAGAAAAAAAAACACAAGAAAAAAGGCAGGGAAGATAATAATGATCAGAAAGAAGGCAATAGAAAAATAAATGTGATAAAAGATGAAAAACAATGAAACTACATTATAAAGTTATCATAGATAATGATTAATATCATAACACAAATATATGCACTGAATTATATGATACCTAAATACTTAAAGGAAAGATTAAGTGTGTAAAAGAAATAGTAAAAGTATAATGTTGAACCTCAATTTGATCCCCCTTTCAGAATCAGATAAATCAAACCTAAAAATGAACAAGAAATTAAAAATATGAATAGAATTTTTAAAAAAGTGATGTAATTGTCTAGCGACTATTGAACTGGAATAAAAAGGATCGTACGTATATCTCAGATGTATCTGGCACTTTTACAAAAATTGACAATATATTATGGCACAAATACTTCACAAATACAGGAAAGCTGAAATATTAAATGCATCTTAAGGAACACAATGTAGTAAAATTTATATTCAATAAAGGGCCCCTGAATTAATTATTGAAATTAGTTAGAGGCTAAATAACTTAATCATAAAAATGTATGGACTAAAGAAAAGCTCATAGAAGCACTGAATATTTTAATTGAAAGATAATGACCACAGTAAGACAACATAAAAAATGAATTTTGGACATGCAGCCAAATTAGCCCTTCCAAGAAAATTTACATCTTGTCATATTTATCAATAAAAATAAGAAAATAGATCAACAAATTGGGCACGCAACTAAAAAAAAAGGAAAACAAACAAATTAAATACCTCAAAATGCAAGATAAATAAAAATTAAATAAATAAAAATCTTTAAAAATATAGAGATTAACAAAATTGGAAACAAAAAAATATTTTAATGAGTAAATAAAACTGTAATCTGGTTCTGAAAATTAGATAATTAGTTATTTCCATTTTAATTAAGAAAGAGGAAAACAAAATTATCACCATCAAAAATTGAAAAGATGAATTCATTAAAAACTGAATGTGAAATAAAGGATATTTTAGAAAACTTTCTGCTCCAAATTTTTCAGGTAGACCTAACAATCTAAATAAGATGGAAAGTATTTACAAAAATGTTTAATATCCAGGTTAACAGAACAGGCAACAGAGGACTTATACCAATCTTCAAAAAAAGAAAATGAGCAAGACATACCTGAATTCCCAAAAGGGGAAAATGGGTAGAGGCAGATGATTTCATATCTGAATTCTATCAAATATTTAAATAACAAGTCATTGCAATATCAAATAAGCAAGCTGCTTAAAAAAGCAATAAATCAAAAGTGAAAGTCCTACCAAATTTGTCCTATAATATATTGTTTCACTATATAAACCAGGAAAAGTCAAATGAGAGAAATAAAAACTATAGCCCAATATCACCAATGAATTTTTTTTAATTTAAAAATATTAGCTAGGAATACATAGCAATATATATCACAAAAATTGCATTTATATCAGGAATATAAGTTTGGTTCAATAATCATAATTAACCATATTCTGCAAGAACAATAAAAATCATTATACAAACAGATTCTGAAACTTTTAATGAGACACCCTTTTTGTTAAAACTATAGATAATACATTAATAAATATTTCTTTCATTAATATGAGAAATAGCAGCTATACAAAATGAAGAGCCAACGTTATGTGTAATGAAGATAAACAAGATACCTTTCTTATAAGATCAGAAGTAAGGCAAGTATGTCATTTATGACCATTAAAATTTTATATAGTTCTATGAATGCTGACTGTATCAATGAGAAGAAAAATAATTCAGGCCAACAAGCACAGAAAAATAAAAATGAAGTTTACCAGTGTGGGAATTTGTTTTATTCAGCAATGTTTATTTGTTACAATTTTTTTTCTTTCTCTTTCTTTCTTTCTAATTGGGGAAGGGGATAGTGGGAGGAAGAAAAAAACCAGAAAGTTGATAATTAATTGTTCATTAGTATTGTGGGGAGTTTGGGAGTTCTGGACCTCTTTCTTATAATAAATTGAAATAAAATTCACATTCCTGGTCTTAGTACTGATTCTTGGGCCAAACTACAGTTCTACAGAATCTAAGAGATGGAAGGGTCCTTAGATGGCCAGTAAGCCAATGTAAATCTATCCAAGATCTCCCCAAAGTGATGATTTAGTTTGTAGTCAGGAGGAATTTAGAGGGTACTATGGTAGCCCATTTTGAGGAGATAGCACTAAATATCATAAGTTATTTCCGTTTATCAAGCGTAAATGTGCCTTTGCAACTTCTCCCATCCATTCCTGTTTTTATCTGCTATGGTCTAACAGAAAAAGTAGAATCTTTAGTATTTTATAACTATATTTGTAATTTATGGAAGTTATTTTAATGAGTTGTAATGAAGTTGTGTGCTTATAATGAGCTAGAGATTTCTGTGAAAACCCATAATCAACATGCTTGCTAATCATCATTCAATATTCCACTATTGTCTTTCTGTAGCTGTCTCTCTGTATCTCTTTATCTCTGTATCTCTCTATCTCTGTCTCTCTGTGTCTCTGTCTTTGTCTCTTTCTCTCTCTTTCACACACACACACACACACACACACACAGAGTTTTTTCATTTAGCCCCCTTACGTTCAGTGATGAAAAAGATGTTGAGGAGAATTGTTTATAATGTGTGTGGTACTTAAAATGTTTTTGGTGGAGGAAATGGAGGCATTGTATGTTAATGAAAATAATACTCCAAGTATCCTTTTGACCCTGGCTTGGTTATGTATTGCTTTGAGCCTTAAAAGAACAATTTTTCCTGTGATCTGGAGAAACAAGTTACAATTGTTTTTTTGGAAAACTCTTTCAACAGAATATGGCACATCTTTCTTGATGAGTTTTCTCTTAACAACGAAACAAACTGGGAAAAAAATATTACATTTCACATACATGGATGCTATGTGGTATACTTCTCCTCCAAAATTCAATATTTTGTAAGATTTAGATTTCTAAGACTCAAAACATTGTTTACTTATGAAGGACTCTTCTTCCTCTTTTCTTTCTTTTTTCTTGATACTTTTCATTATAATCCAACTCGGATCCCTGGATAATGTTGTTGTTAATAGAAACCACAGTGAAAGGGCACAGTGAATTTGATCTCGCTAAAACATTTCTAGCTCTGTTTCTCGCCTCTGTGAGTTTCTGTTTGCTCCTCTAGAGAGCAGTAGCTGTTGTAGAATCTTAAAACCACTCGAATAATGTTACCGACAGATGTTGGCTCTCCAAGAGATTTCCAGCAAGGGTGGGGGTGTGTGTGTGAAGGTTTGTTGGTGGAAAGATGAAATTTGGCTTCAATAAAAGTTATATACAACTAAGTTTAAGTTCAGTATGCTCTCTAATTTACTGACATTGTATCATACTTATGACCACTAAATATTTGGAGTCCTAGGACTTGATCTTTTCCAGTCCCATATAACCACGGATATTATTTTATTTCATCCATCCTTCATGTGAAATATGCATCTCATCTTATTTCAATTCCTTTTCCTTGTGGGAAAGAATCTTCTCACACATTTTCTTCAAAATGTTCCTACTCTTTGATTTCTTTGGGGGGGGGAAGTTCTGGTATTGGAATGTGAACAATAGAGTTAGGTTATAACATCTAATGGTGGAGGGGGAGGGAAGAAAGGGTTAGGAAAGTCTATGTTAGCCTTGGGCCACATTTCCACACTGCTTCCAACCTCAAGAAACCTGTTTTCTGAGTAAATAACCAAATGATAGAAAACACTTTTCTTGGAAAATGCTGGTAATTTAATGCATGTAAACAAAAGCTTTCATAAGAGCCTCCATCACACTAGGGCTTTCAGGGAATTACATTTGAACAAATAACAGTTTTTAATTGAGAAAGGCTCTAGGGGGTGATAGCCTCACTTCTTTGTGAAGTGGAAGCTGTTTCAATTGGGAGAAACCATCTTATCATCTGAAATCTGTATCAGCCAATCTAGTGGCAAAGGCTTCTAGCAATGGGTACTTTGGTCCCAGTATTCATTGACTGACTCTCACTAAAACCTGGAAGTAAATTATTCACTCAATAATTTGATTCTCCAATTAGATTGTCAGCCTCTATCTCGGTCACCTTTGTTATTTGGAGAATGGGAACAATGTGAGAAATATACATATACACATACGTATACATATACATATGCATATACATATGGTGTGCTCTTAAGAAATACTTATTTAATTGATAAATAAATGCTTCTATGATCCAAATCAACTATGACAAAATCCCTTGAGGTATACTAGTGTTTTTCATAAGATGGGCATAGCCTCATAGTAATGGATCTAGACAAAGTAATAGAATGTTAAAGTTCAAAGAGGTATTTTAAATACTGGAACCATAGAATGTCATAATTGTAAAAGGCTTTGGCTATCATCTAGTTCACTCTCATAATTTTACAGAGGAGGAAATAAATGGTTCCTGTGCCTTTCTGATTGATATGATAGGAAACAGTATTCCATAGTGGGAAAAGAATGGACTTGGAGCTAGAAAAGTTGGATTCTAGTTGTTGGTCTTCATTAAGTAATTGAATTATCATGCATGAGTAATTTGCCCTTCCTTGGTTTCAGGTTTCTCCTATATAGAAAGAGGAAGTTGCTCAATTCAATTGCCAAGGTCTACATGAGTACTATTCTGATACCCCCAGCAGCTTGCACCTTCCCTCTATCTCCAGTGATTGCTCTGTATATATATTGTATTTATTGCATATATATTCTAGTATCATGTAAGCTCCTTGATGACAGAACCTGTTTTATTTCTCCTCATTTCTCCAGCATCCATCACAGTGCCTGGAACATAGTAGGAACATATGCTTCTTGAATGAATGAATTCATTGAATGAATGGATGGATGGATGGGTGGATTTCTATTAATTTTATACCTGGATCCTTGCAAAGAGAAGCCACTGGGTTTAATGGAAAGTGCACTGAGCTTGACATCAGAACATATTTGATCAATTCTCAACTCTAATTTTGAATAAGTCACTTACGCTCTCAAGTCTCTATTTCCTCACCTGTAAAATGGGATTTGGAATTGTTAATATTATCTGACTCATAGTTGTATAGGGAGAATCAAATGAGATGTAGCCAAGGGACTATTTAACTATAAAGTGTGTATCAATACACACTAATGATATTCTTTCTATAAATGTTTCAATGAAAGCCATAGGAATCCAAGAAAATGAATAACCTCTCTTGTTAATCATGACTTTTCCATATCATACTTCTCCATAGGGCAGTAGGCCATTCACTGTTCCCCTCCCCTGCATTTAACTTAGACCCATTCAAAATGAGGTCTCACATACAACTCTTCCCCCTTTTTTTAAGAGGACCACTAGGGATTTCCAATTCTAGTTTAGATCCCATGCTTGGTATGAAGGTCCCCTTTGGCTCAAAAGTCTCCCCTTGTTACAAAAACCACAGATGGTGATGGTGTGGGCTGGCTTCACCCAAGGCAAAACAACAGTAGCAATGCCCACCATTAAGCATCAGCAAGAGATTAGCAAAGGAGGGTTAATTTATTCAGAGTTCCCAAACTTAGGAAAGTAAATAAAGAAAACCATTCTTCCTAAAACCTAAGGTGTCTTAAGTCTGACAATAATTTCCTCCATGATCTTAGAGAACTCACTTTGCCTTTCTTTCCCTTAGTTTTCTACCTTTATCTCCATTATAACTTCCAAGTTAGTCTCCTCTAAGTTATGACTTTATGGGCTGTATGTTTATAGTGCAAGTATGTGTGTATATCAATATCCCAATGTCACATCTAGTTGAAGAAAGCATATGATAATTACCTGATATATAAAGGGAACACAATTTGTATTAAAAAAAAGGGGTCCATTAAGTAAAGGTGGATATAAATGAAATAATTTGTTCAGCCCTCACCTACCTCTGTGTTGTCTACACTACACAAAACTTTCCTCTAATAATATATAGTATTTATATAGCATATATTATATCTGAGGCACTGTGGCAAGTGCTTTATAAATATTATCTTATTTAATGCTCACAATAAAAACATTAATGTGAGGTAGGGGCTATTATTATCCGTATTTTACAGTTGAGGAAACTGAGGCAGGCAGCTATTAAATTACTTTCCCAGGATCACACAGCTAATAATAAGTGTTTGAAGCCAGATTTGAACTTAGCCTTCCCTGGCTCCAGACTTAGCACTCTATCTACTGCACCACCCAGCTGCCTCCTTGTATACCCCTATGTGCTATGAAAGTGGCTGTTACTGAAGACTATGTCAGTGGAATACTCTAGAATCTCTTCAAAGTCCCATGAAGCTTGAAAGACTTTGAGCATGGGACCACCAAGGAAGTCATAAGATCTTAAGACCATTAGTTTAAAGCTAGAAGAGACCCCAAAGGCTACCTAGTTGACTCTTTCATTTTATAGATGAGAAAACTGAGGCCTCATAAGGTAAAGTGACTTGACCAAGGTAATAGGTTACTAAGTGTCACAGGTAGATTTGAACGCAAGACCTCTTATTCCAGTGCTAGAGTTCTTTCCATTTTACCACACTGATCTGTGTGTGGTCCTCATCTCAGTATAAACCTAGCTAAATTTGGAGACACTCATTCCTAAGAAATTGGTCACCATGTAGGGAGTTTTCATGTCCCAGGAACTCATGAAACTCAGATTGTATTTGATCCATAACCTGGAAGGAAGTCCAAAGCTTAGAAATGGCTAATCATTTAGGTGTCAAAGCATAGTATCTGCAAAGCCCATTGGCAATTATATTTCTATTAATTCCACCTTAAAAATAATAACAATGAATTCTAACCTGGGAAAATATAAGACTTGGAGGGAAGAGAGAGTAAAAATCTAGAATGACATCAAGAGAGAAAATGTGATATTCTAAGAGGTAAGAGCTAATGGTTTTAGTCAATGTTCCAGTTTAGCTTCCAAATCTTTATATGACAGCAGAATGGTATGAAGACAGATGAAGACAGTTCCTTTAATGGGGCATGCTCTGGATTTACTTAAGAATTATAAAACTGTGTATTGCCACAGATAGAGGGAACTTAAAATCCTAGAACTGTAAAATTTCCAAGTTGGTAGGGTCCTTAGAGTCATAGAAAGTTAGAAAGGGATGGGACCTCCTCATGAGTGCAGATTATTTCATTTTTATGAGTTTGTATCCCCTTTGTGTGTTATACTACTTAGCACACAGTAAGTGCATAATTCATGCCTGTTGAGTGATTGATTGAACTGAAAACCACAGAATGTTAGAGTGGTAAAGGGTCCCAGATCTTATCTAACTCCATTCCCTCATTTCACTGCTAAGGAAATTGAAGCTCAGACATGTTAGGTGACCTCCCCAAGGGTACATAGTAAATTGGAATGCTGCAACTCAAACCATGCTTTCCTAATTTTTGGTCCATTCTTTCACCATGCCATATGACACATTTACACTAAGTTGCACCTATGGTTTCTCCATAACACTGAAAACATACCTATGGCACTACAGGCCCATGTTTCTTTATGAATCAAATTCCAATATGTTGAGTTTCCATGTTTACATAAAATGGCAAACATCCATCCCATCACACAGCATTCTCATGTAGTCTTAACATGCAACTGTTCACTTGTTTCACTTCCCAGTGCCTTAGGGAAGGAGTAGGGCAGGTGTGTGAGGCCAGGGTTTTCCCACATAGATCAAATGACCACTTCTGGCAATTTTTTTTCTTTCTTTAACAGCAACCTCACCCCCTAGACCTTTTGGCCACCATTGGAATGTTACAGAGACTAGTTATTCTGGACTAAATATGAGACAGGAGAGCTTGGAGATGAATATTGTAAGGAAGCAGAGCCACCTGGATGACTCCACTAAGGCTCACAACTGGGTGGTCACCATTAATGATGTCACTACTATTTCCCAGTGCAACTAGACTGACACTAGAGCTTTTCTTGCTGATGAATGAGGAGCCAGGAATGTTAGGTTTTTTTTTTTTTTCAAAATGAATAATTTCTGGCAATTTCAGCCCCTCAAAACACTAAACATTATAACATATGTATATTTTATAGGGACACGGTAATAAAATTGAACCTGAATTCTAAAATGATCTCCCCCCCCCACTTGCATGCTATGAAGCCTTGACCATACCACAGTGCTTCCTGATTTCTAGCCGTCGTAGCTGTGAATTGAGAGGAGTGTTAAATATATAATTTCTGAGATCCCTTCCAACTTCAACATTCTATAATCAATGATTAGCAATTCCCTTCTAGCTCAGCCATTCTATGTCCATGGTTCTAACTACGCTATGGTTCTAAGGCTCCTTCCAGCTCTAGGATTCTGTGACTCTCTGTAAATGTGCATCACAAGTTCCTTTCACCCTCACTGCACTTCAGAATGAGAAAGTCCAGGGTAGAATCAGCTCCTCACTTCACGAGTGGAATGATATGAAAACAAGAGGGGCTTAGTTTATCTATTACCAAATAATCAATGTATCTGATATCTTCAGAGAAGTGATTGGTTTTTGCTTTTTCTTTCATTGAATTTGATTTTCTCCTCGTCATTGAAATATCATCATTGCCACCTGGAAGATATTGGTGAGAAAGTGGAGTTGCTGTCTTCTTCTTCTTCCTAGAATCACAGAAGAATAGATTCATACAGATAAATTCAAAGTGATATGGAGTATAAATAATAACTTGGAAATACAAATATATTTTCATTTTCTTAAAAGTCTCAAACCATGTTTCCTTTTTCCCTGCACTAGCATTCTCTCATATTTAATGCATTTCAATGCTATCTTAACAGTTTTGTCTTTGAAGTTCTGCTCCTACCTCTGAATATCAAAATTATTTCTTGGAAAAGTGATTAGATCATTAAGGCTCTATAAAAGTTGGCATTAGCTGATGGTCTTGTCATTTTATGGAGAACCCATAGATTCACCTCCGAACACCCAGTGATTTCACATAGGTTATTATCTCATGATGACATCCCTTCTTCAGTACTTATTACTTAAATAAAAAAATGTTAATTGTTTCTGAGAAGCTTGTGATGAGAAATGAGTATCTGCCAGCTCAAAGAACCTGGCCTTGAATTCCCAAGCTGACATTAAACTTCCAAGCAAGTGCTAAAGGCTCTCAATGGACCAAACATCAATCAGAGGGAATTCAGGCATAGCTTATATTCAAGTCCCATTTTTGAAATGAGAGTTATGTGTTGAACTATATGTAGCATGTGCAAATTGTGTAATTAAACTCAGGTCCTCAATGTAGAGAGAACAATGGGTTGGTTTATACCATCATCATATTATAATGGGTTTGTCATAACCCTGTCTATGCCACCATAAATAATACCAAACTTATAAATAAGAAGTCATTAAAATGGGACAGAATTGACTTATTTTATAAATATGGGCTACACATTGGTGACTAGGACTATCACTTAGGGTATTGCCCTCTCTTGTCCAAAGAATTGGAATATACTGGAATGAATTACTCATATTGGCCTCAATTAACCAACTAATATTTGTAGAAGAACTGCTACAACATAGAAAGGCCTTGGGTTTGGCAATGTGAAAGTGACAAAAAAATAGCCATAGTAGAGCCTTGCCCATAGGTGCTTCAAGGTGCTTATTTTAGTTAGAATAAAGTTAATGCCCATGAAACAATTCAAAACCATTATGAGATAGCAAAATATCTGGGCTTAAATTGTGTGGTATTGTCTTTAAGATTATTAGAAGTTCAGAGTAGAAAGAGATGAGTGTGAGACACAATGGTCCAGGGAGGCACAGGCCTAGAGACAAAGACAAGTTTAAATGGGTAAAGGGTGAGATAATTCTGGGGACAAGGATTCTTTGGCTTTATTTTTCAAACTGCTCTCTTGTGGAAATAAATAGGTAGGTCCTGTATTTTTCTTCAGTTACCAAATGATGAATTATGTGCAGTTCACTGTGGTAACTTCTAGAGAGATACAAAAGTTAATTCACAGTTCCTAAGGGGTACCTTATAGCAAGAGAAAATAAATATAGAAAAAGATTAATATGGTATAAATGAGAATATGTGTACAAAATGTTAGGAGAACAGACGACAGGGAAATATTTAGCTGATCATATGAAAGATGACTGAATTTGTATTCAGTTGACTTGGCTCCAAATTCTGCCTTACTAACTTACCAAGTGTGTGAACTGGGACAAATTACTTAATTACTTAACCTCTCCAGGCTTCAGGTTTTTCATCTATAAAATGAAGGGGCTGGATTAAGTGATCTCTAAGATCCCTTCCAGTTCTGAATTGTATGACCTTTCTTGAAAGAAGAGATAATTCAGTTGGGCTTTGACTGATGTATAGGGTAGAAAAGGTGGGAAGTATGGGAGGACAGGCATTTCAGATATGCAGTACTACATGAACAAAGGCTCAGGGATGGACAATTGTGAGGATTTTACTGTTTTCAAATTCAAAGCATTTGAAGTCCTTACAGGGCAATAAGGATTGGGTCAGCCATGAAAAGTACTCCACATGGCAGGGACATATGTTGAAGACACATAATCCCAGGATTAAGCTAATTCAGATAATGCTAATGAGTGCATCAGGAGCCCCTGCAGTGTTTGGCAGCTGAGACCAAGGCACCTTGAACTCAGAAAAGAAGGTTCATTTACTGTCACAAAACAGGGTGCAATCATTCATCACCAATAGCCTCAAGGGAAAAGCAATAACCGGAGAGGCATTCCCGCCCCCCTCCCCTGCCCTTTTCCTGCTCAGCTCATTCAGTGATGTTTGGTAAAGTCTTCTACTTCCCAATTTACCAACTTTGAGCACTGGGCTCACCAGTGTACAAAAAGATGAAAGCCATAACACATGTTAAGGGAAGAGAAAGTATGTCTGTCCCGAGGCTGAGAGATAGGAAGCCTGGGTTGTCACCACGCCTCTTCCCAAACTAACTGGGGCAAGTTGCCTCACTGTTCTGGGTCCCAGTGTCCTGTTCTATAAAATTAAGGAGAAAAGCAATAAATGTCACAGCATGCATAGAGCATGCATAGTTAGCAGTTTATCTGAAAAAAAAGGTGGGGGAGGGTCTGATTGATTGAAAGTTCAAAATGAATAAATTCAATTCAATAAACATTTATTAAGTATACTATATGCTAGACACTGTACTAGGCACTAGAGATACACACACACACAATAGGCCGCACACTCAAGAATCTTACACTTCCACTGGGTCATACAACATTAATATAGTTAAACAAATAAAAGGCAATCTGAAGAGAAAGTGTGTGTTTCAAAACAAACAAACAAACTGTAGCATTTAGGAAATTCTTTTCAAATAACGTGGCACCTGATCTGAGCACTGAAGTATGACAAAGATTCTGAGAGACAGACATGAAGGGGGAATGCATTGCAGGCAGAAGGGACAGCTGGTATAAATGCATAGAGGCAAGAGATGGCATGTTAGGTTCATGGAACAGCTAGGCTTTTGATTTATTTGTACCATAGATTTCAAGAAGTAGATTAAAAGCTAGAAAGGATGGTAGCTTGGAGATTGGGAAACAGCAAAGTGAAGAGTTTGTCCAAAACCCTAGGTTGAAGTTCTGGCTCTGGTGTATAGATAAATAAATTAAATAATATCTGAGTGACCTGGGCACGTTATTTAGCCCTTCGGGGCTTTGGTTTCCTCATCTGTAAAATCTAGGCCCAAATACTTTAATTCTAAATGTTGGCTTATTTCTGAATAGTGCTAATTGATGCTATTTTCATTTTCAAGAATCTCAGAAAAGGACTTTCTTTAATTCTTCAGAAATAAGTTTCTACTGATTAAGCACGCTTTCAGATGGGAGTATTTACTATTATTCTATATTACATAACATTTATAATTTACCATTTTCATGACTAACCTATAGTTTTGGCTATTTGTTAAAACCACATATATTCAAAATCAACTGATTAAGGACAATATAAAATTAGACCTAAATGTCTTGGTTCCCTGTTCTCCCCACCCCCAAGTGGCTTTTACATTTCTGTGCTTTTATCCCATGAGCCCCATTCCACTTTATTAGCACCACCTGGAACAGATCCAGCTCTATACTAGACATTTAAGGAAATCTATAAAGTCAGGTTGTCACTTTGCATTAAAATCAGCTCTCCAGTTCAGTCACTTCTGGGGCCAGCTTCTTCCCTCCCTCATGTCCTCCATCCTCTTCTTCCTCCAGCCTGATGCATATATGAAGTGGACATCTCTTTATCAACTGTGGAATGCTTTCCTGGCTCTCTCAAAACAGATACTTTCTCCCTTTTATGTAGCTTTACTTTACATAATTAATATCTTTGCCTTTCATTGGCCTCCTCCTCACCAGTATAATCAGTATTCTAAGTAATTTCTAACCCTGTTGGATCTGTTCATATATTTGGTGGGGTATAGAGGGTTACTCTTGGTCACAAATTAATAGAATCAAACCCATGAGAACTGGGAGGGAATTTAAGTAATCATGTAGTCTCAACCCCATCCCTCTCCCAAAACTTCCACTTTGAAGACGAGGAAACTGAAGTTCAGACAGAGAGAAGATCCCATGGTCATATACTGAGTTAGTGACAACGCCAGGACTGAAACTAAGAATGTAGGATTTAAGAGTCCATGATTCTTTCTAACACACCATGATTAAACACTATTTTAAGGTCTTGCAAGTGTTAAGTGGGGAGGAAATGATTTCTCACCAAGCACACATATTATGTGTATTTTTTAATTATTATATTGCAAATGCTATTATACATTTGAAGAAATGGTTCATCTTTCCAACCCATAAGAAGCTTAAAAAACTTAATTGTCTATGAGTAAAAGCATCTGATGCCAGCTCTTATATGAAAGTTTTTTCACAACTTGCTGAAATGGCTTAGTCTAGACACACCTCTACAAGCACGCAGTCCTTCACGTCTGCATCATCTCACCCTCTAAAACCACATTAACATTCTCTCCTCCAACACCTGGATCAAGGAGCACCATAGGGTGACTCTTCAGACATTGTAGCATCAAATATATACAACTTAACATGCATGCTTTTCTTTTAGGAGACCAAAAAAAGTGTCAGTTAAGACACAAGTGTATGTCTGGACTAGGACAAAGGTAGGAATTTAGTACCAGTGGGGCTTTAGAAAATGCTATGGATATAAAACAGTGTAACTAAAAGCTTCCAGCAGAGGCCTAGCAATCCCAATATGCCAATGCAGTTCCAGTCCTGACTTGAAGTGATAAAGTAACCTTGTATCCAATATGGTTTTAGGCCTCTTCCAAAATTAGACGAACTGAGCCCCCATATTCAATCTATTACCAGATTTTACTGATGCTGCTTCAAGAAAATATCTCATAACTAGTCTTTCATTTCTACTTACACAACCACAGTCTCCATTTAGTCCATCATCAATTATTATCTGAATTAACTAATTAATCCTAATTAGTTTCCCTCTTTCTGACTTCTCCATTCCATCCTACATTAGGCTGCCAAAATTGTCTTCCTAGATCTGAATTGTGTCACTCTCCTACTTAAGAATGTTTAGTGGTTGGAGGAAGAGCCAATATGGTGGAATAGGGGTAGCAACCAATTTGAACTCTCTCAACATGCCCCTCCAAACAACTGTAAAATAGTGTCTCAAATCAAATTTTAAAATGAAAGAGCAAACAAAATATCAGAGTAAAACATTTTTCTAGCCAAAGAAAACTTAGGAGATTAACTGAATCAGCAGCTTCAGCCCAGGGACAGTAAGGGGGTATGGCAACTGGTCAAAAGAAGATTACAGGGACTCATTGCTTGCATCATGTATAGATGGCACTGATCGGCAACTTTGTTGTCAATACACAGTTCTGGGACACAGTTGCACGGCAGAGTGAGCCTTTTTGGTTGGTCACAAAGGAGCAAGCATTCTGGTTGAATTTCCAAGTCAGAGAGGAGTGCTAACAAAATGGCTGCGGGAGATCAAAGAATCTGGTCACAATTCCAGGGTCAAGAGGAGTGCTAGCACTTGTGGTACCTAAGGAGTAGGAGACTTTCCTGGGTAAAAATCAGAGTGCAGTGACCATACCTTTCCCAGGATCATACAACCACAGAAACAGCAAAAACTTATAGGCCCCCAGAACTAGCTCTGAAAACAGCACATGAATAATCCTGAAGGTTGAAATAATACCTCGCCTTCACCAAATAAGCCAAGCCCAACTTTAACATAAAGTTCAAAGGTAAGAAACAGGCTAGGAAAAATGAACAAACAATTAAACAAAAAGAACTTCATCTTAAAAAGCTACTACCATTGAAGGGAAGACCAAGACATAAATTCAGAAGAAAATAACTATTTGAAAACAGCTACAAGCAAAGCATCAAAGAAAAATGCTAATTGGTCCCAAGCCCAATAAGAATTTCTGGAAGAGTTAAAGAAAGTCATGAGCAGTAGAGGAAAAATGCAGAAAAGAAATCAGAGCAATGCAAGAAAATTATGAAAAGAGAATTAAAAGCTTGTTGAAAGAGGCACAAAAAAATACTGAAGAAATAACACCCTAAAAAACAGAATTGAACTAGTGGTAAAAGACACACACAAAAATTCACAGAAGGAAATCTTAAAAACAGAATTAGTCAGATGGAAAAGAGGTACAAAATCTCTCTTAAGACAATAATTTCTCAAAAAATTAGAATAGGGCAAGTGGAAACTGAGTGGTTGTCTTCATGGGACATCAAACAACAATAAAACAAAGTCAAAAAATGAAAAAAAAAAGAAGAAAGTATGAAATATCCCATTGTAAAAACAATTGACCTGGAAAAATGAAGCAAGATAATTTATGAACTGTTGGACTACCCGAAACTGATGATCAAATAAAGAACCTAGACATTAATTTTCAAGAAATCAAGTAATACTGCCCTGATACCTGAGGACCAGAGGGTAAAATAGACATTGAAAGAATCCACCAATCACCTCCTGATAGAGATCACAAAATGTAAATTCTCACGACTATTATAGCTAAGTTTCAGGGCTTCCACCTAAAAAAGTATAGCAAGAAATAAATGATTCAAATATTGTAGAGCTACAGTCAGAATCACATAAGGTTTAGTGGCTCCCACATTAAAAGAACAGAAGTCTAGGAATCTGACATTCTGGAAAGCAGAGGAGCTAGGATTACAACAACAAAAAAATAACCTACCCAGCAAAACTGAGTATAATTCTTCATAGAGAAAATAGATATTTAATGAAATAGAGGACTTTTAGGCATTCCTGATGAAATAATTACATCTGAATGGAAAATCTGACATTCAAACACAAGACTTAAGAGAAGCATAACATGGTAAGCCTGAAAGAGTAATTTATAAGGGATGCAATAAAGTTAAGCTGTTTATGTTCCTGTGTGGAAAGATGATACAGTCACTGAGAACATTATCATAATTGGAGCAGTTTAAAAGAGTTTATATAGACAGAGAGCAGGGGTATGAGTTGATTATGTTGGAAAGGTCCCCCAAAAATAAAGGGGTGAGAAAGAATGATTCACTGGGAGAAGGGGAAGAATGGATAGATTTTTCTCATGTAAAAGAGGTGCACAAGGTAGAACTTTTACAGTAGAGAGGAAAATGGGGATGGGGCAGCAGGCAATACTGGAATCTCACTTTTATTGGAATTGGTCCAAAGAAGGAAGAATATATATGCAAACTAGTTAGAGGTAAACATCTAACTTGTGAATAGGGACACAGGAGGGGAGGAATTAAAGGAAAGGAAGGGATGAAAAATGGAGGGTAGATTAAAGAAGGCAATGGTTAGAAGCAAAATAGACTTTTGAGGAGAGACAGGGTAAAAAGGGCAGAGAAAGAGAAATAAGAAAATTGGATAGAGGGAAATATAGGCAGCTGGATGGCTCAGTGGATAGACTGCTTGGCTTGGAGTCAAGACCTGAGTTCAAATCCACCATCAGACACTTACTAGCTTCATGACCCTGGACAAGTCACTTAGCCTCTGGTGAAGGAAATAGCAAACTACTCTAGTATGGACAACATGGAGCCTGGGTCATGAGGAATTCGGCATAACTGAACAACAACAATAGCAATTATAAATGTGAATGTGAATGAAACTAGCTCACCTATAAAACAGAGGATAGCATAATGGATTAAAACCCAGAACCCAACAATAAATTATTTATAGGACACCCTTGAAACAAAACAGACATGCAGAGAACTAAAATAAAGGGCCAGAACAGAATCAAATATACTTCAGATAAAGTGAAAAAAAAGACAGACGTAGAAACCATTATCTCAGATAAAGTAAAAACAAAAAATTAGACCTAATTAAAGGAGATAATCAAGGAAACTATATTTTGTTAAAAGGTACCATAGACAATGAAACAATATAAATTTTTTTTACACGTTTCTCTGATAAAGGTCTCATGTTTCAAATACATACTGAGTATAGAATTGAGCCAAATTTATAAAAATAAAAGTAATTCCACAATTGATAAATAGTCAAAAGATATGATCAGGAAGTTTTCAGAAGAAATCAAAGCTATCTGTAGTCACATTAAAAAAATGCTCTAAATTACTACTGGTTAAAGAAAGGTAAATTAAAACAACTCTAAGGTACTACCTCGCATCTATCAGAAATGACAAATGGTAGAGAAGATGAGGGAAAAATAAGTACACTCATGACCTTTTGGTGAATTAGTGACCTGGTGCAACCATTCAAGAAAACAATCAGGAACCATGTCCAAAATGCTAAAAAACTGTGCCTACCCTTTAAACCAGTAATAGCACTACAAAGAGATCTAAGATAAAAGAAAATGACCTGTATGTACAAAAATATTTGTAGCAGTTCTTTTTGTGATGATAAAGAATTGGAAATCAAGGGTATGTTCATCAATTAGAGAATGATTGAACAAGTTGTGATATATGATTGTGATGGGTTCTCACTGTGCTGTGGGAAATGATGAGAGAGTGGTCTCAGAAAAATATGCAAGAATGTATATGAACTAATGGAGAGCGAAGTTAGAAGAACTGGGAGATCAAACAGCAATGTCATAATGATGATCAACTGTGAAAGATTTGGTTACTCTGATCAATACAGTGACCCAAGACAATCCCAAAGCACTCCTGCTGAAAACAAAAACAAAAACAAATAAATAAACAAACAAAAAAACTATCCACATCCAGAGAGAAAACTGGAGACGAACTCTGAGTGCAAAGTGAAATATAATTTTCTCACTTTATCTTTCTTGCTTATTTTTTGAAATATGATGATTACGGAAATGATGACATGATTTCACATGCATAATTCATATCATATTGTTTGCCTTCTCAATTGGTGCAGATGAGAGGTGGGAGAGTGAGAAGATTTGGAACTCAAAATTGAAAAAAAATTGTGATACATTGATATGTGTGTGTGATGTTTAGTGGCTCCCT
Source organism: Phascolarctos cinereus (assembly GCF_003287225.1). Lineage (NCBI taxonomy): Eukaryota > Metazoa > Chordata > Mammalia > Diprotodontia > Phascolarctidae > Phascolarctos > Phascolarctos cinereus. Next base: position 365,000,841 of record NW_027555625.1, on the reverse strand, counting down.
ATTACCTTTAGGATAAAAAAAAATCCTCAGTTTTACACTAAAACCCTTTGCAACCTCACTCCAGTCTATCTTATCAGCCTTATTTCACATTATTTTTTCTTAAATATGAGCTTTAGAATTTCTGTACGCGGAACTCTACATTCCATATCCCATCTCAGTAGCTGGGATGCAGTCCCTTACTTTCCTCTTCCTCTTATACTCGGTTTTACTCAAGAATCACATCAGGTTCTGCATCCTACCAGAAATTTTTTTTCGATTCCAATAATTAGTGTTATTCTCTCTCTCTCCTTAAATTGCCTCATATTTTGTTATCAGTTTAAAAGAAAAATATGAAGAAATCATACTTAACCTCAGCTGCAAATTGACACAAAAATGTAGGATGGCAAGTGGTCTGCCTTTCTAATAAAGAATATGCTTGGCCCTCTGCCCTCCAGATAAGCAGCAGTGGGGAAGAACAGGTCAGAAGTTCAGAAGAGTTAATGTACAGGGGCTACTCAAAAGAGTGAAGGAAGAAGGCTAAGAACAGGGTTGGGAAAGTAATGGGAAACACATATTAAAGATAAGCAGACTATAGCTACCTCAGATTGCTCTGAATTTGATCAAACCATATTTAGATGTAGCACCACCTGTCCTGATGCTCCATGGTAACCCTGAAAGAGTCACTCCAGCTCTTCTCCCACAGCTTAGCAGGAGCCTGGCAAACTGAGTGAAGGAGAGCAGTTCTCCAGTAGACACTCCAAATCAATCTTTGTATCAGATGGACTTCCAGGCCAAAGATGTGCACAAGCCTTTTCACAACTCTTCCCAATCTTCCTAGAACAAAGCTGTAGTCAAGGCACACTTGTGCCAGATTTGAGTTCTCTGCTGGACCCAGGGCTTCAAGGTTGGAAAGCATTCACAGAGGCAGCTGTCCAGGATGAAGTGTTTCCATAGCTTCAGGGTGGGTCATTAACAGTCACTGGCCTCAGATAAAGTTTCAGTTGTATAGTGGGTATGGAGGAGTGATTGAAGACCACATTTATATGGACTTCTTAGCTTGTGTTTAAGACACACCAGATGCTGTCTAGTTTAAGAAGTATCTAGTCTTTGGGGCCCCACTTTCTCTTAGGGTACTTGACATCTATACATATAGTGAGTAGTTCTTTCTCAATCTGGATCACATATACTAACAATAGTCTCAGCCACCACTCTTCCATTGCCTTGTGTATAGGAAAAGACACAAAATGATCTAGAGTCATTCTCTTTTTTCTCTCCCTCTCATCTGCACTTCTATTCTCCACATCACTAAGAATTCTTAACCTTTTTCATGTCATGGACCTCTCAGGCAGTTTGGTGAAACCTACAGACCCTTTCTCAGAATAATGCCTCTTGCCAAAATAGACAATAGAAGGAAATGCTAAATTTCATCAGAGGTTAGTGAAAACAAAAATGTGTGCATGTATATGCACATACATATATGTTCATACAAATATATACCTAGGTGCATAATAATGTTATACATGTGTATACATATGTATATACCTATGTGTATGCATGCACGTGTACATAACGTGTACGTGAATATAGACATTTATGTTTGTACATGTGAACACACTATCTATGTGTGTATATGTATACATACACACACATATACATGCTATCTATTCCTATCCATGTTTCACAGACTCCCTGATAATTGAGTCACAGACCTGTTGGGAGACCTTGGACTCTGATTTAAGAAGCCCTGCTCTGCATGGACTCATGCAAACCAAGAGTCCGCTAACTCTACCCACCATTTCCATATATCTAGGAGCTATACTTTTATTTCATCTCCACTCAGCTACCAGGTTCAATATATTACCGTTTCTATATAGGCCCACAAAACTGTGAATAGCTGAATCCTGGAACAGCTTCAAAGGCACAACTGTTTGACCTTTCAGTACTAGGCATTTCTAGAGTCTAACAGTCATCTTTTGGTTTGTGCTGCCACAAACAACAGTCTGTGAACCAAACATTAATAAAAATTCAGGCCTTTTCATAGGTCTGATCACATAATAACACCCATTTAGGCTCAGTGGGGCCCCACAATAGGCTCTTCCTTCCTTGGTAATATAAATAAGGGAATCCAGTTCTAAACCAAGAATCAAACCCCTAACCATTGGTTTGGCATTTAGAACATTACAGAATATTAAAATTAGAATGAAATTCAAATTACAATTTCTAGTTTGATTTCATTATGCTAGTTTTACCTTTTGGGGACAAGCAGAAAAATTCTCATCCATCTGGGAACATTACATTCTTTCAAATACTTTATCCTCCCAAAGGCTTTGTTTCTGGTTAACAAATCCTGTTACTTTACCAGAGCCTCCTAAACATGGTTTCAATTTTTTTTTTTACTGTTTAGGTTGCCGTCCCAGAGACCTGTTCCAGCTTGTTAACGTCTCTTCTAAATGTGGTTTCCAGAACTAACCAAGATGACCTAGATGTGATCAAACCAATGCAGACTCTCACCAATCTCAATTAAAAATTAATTAAAATTAGGGAACATGTAGTATGTCCCTTGTAGGTATGACCTTGGGCAAATAATTTATTTTAGAGGGAGTCTTGATTTCCTCATGTGTAAAATGAGGCTAGGCTAGATGATCCCTCATCCCTGAGACTGATGAATTCCAGTTCTAACCCTACAATCCTAGAAAAGGCCAAGGTCTCCCATTGTATCCAGGGCCATCATCAGCTGTCCTGACTTATATCTTGCTGCTGGACTCTGAATGACTCTGGAGGAGAGAGTGAGACTGAAGACTCTGCACAGCTCCACGTCACTTAAAGCCAATTCACTTGCAAGTCAAGACATCACCCTCCTGATGTCATTGGTCCTCTTTGAGGACAAAAGATGAACAACAACAATCTTATGGCTTTATGTGATAGGCACTGGAGATACAAAAATGAAATCTATGCAAGATTTTGTTCCTGTATTGAAGAAGGTCCTAAGGGAGGCAGGAGTGGGGACTACTGGGAGTGGAGGGCAAAGACAGTAAGGCTATGGACACTCTTACTTGAAGAAGCAGTGGGCTCATTGGAAGATACAGTTTAACTGTTATCTCTGGGAGTCTCTGAAGGGGACTTGCAGCTTAATTTTTCTTCTGGAATCTTTTTTAAGTGTCATGCCTAGAGAGAGACTGAGGACAGAGAGAAAGGACTAAGTAAGAGAACTTTCCTGGGTAGCTGAGTGTTTTTAACTGCCAAAGTCAAAGTCTGAAAAGAAATTTCTAGAGGAAATTCAGTTTCAACCTTGTTTTACAAAGAAAAATAAATTGAAGAAAATTATTTAATGGGCATTGTGAGAGTGCTCAATAGTATAATTGTTTCCAGAGTTGATGATTAGAGGTGACTAGTGTAGTGATTTTTTATAGCTGATTCATTATGAATAATAATTTATGTCTTTATTGTATTGTTTGTTACAATGTTGATAAATTGGATAGTCAGTAACATCAATGTTTATTTAAACCTAGTTGATGGGAGAAAGCCAAGGAAAGGGTATTGATTATACATGGTAAAGCTTATGGAAAGCTTTCTCTACTTTAAAGATAAATCATATTTGATAAACTGGAGTGGGGGTGTCCGTGTTCAAAGCTACTTAATGAGAAAGATGTTACAATTTAGTAATTTATGAGAAAATATTACAACATACCTCCATGATTCACTTAAAACCTGAGATGAGATTTAATAAGGTAATGAGTCAAGTACCAGGTAAAGATGGGTGGTCATCCCTAAAACTTACTAATTATAGGTAATAACCTTTAAAACCCTCCTACACATTAAAAAAATATGAAATGTAAAAGCCAATAGGAATAAATGAAAACTACGGAAAAGCTGGTGAGAAATTTGAAGAAGGAGAGATCACTTTCAACTGAGACTAGGGAAGAGGCATGTCATATAGGAATTGATATCTGAGTAGGGTCCTGAGAGGAGAGACTTTACATTATTGGGACAAGAGAAAAAAGGGAGTCTTGACATCAAGGATTTATGGTCTAATGTGGGATATATGAGGGATATATTGTACGAGGCTTCAGGATTTCCCACTGGTTTGCTGAGATGGGGCTTGCCACTGGCTTGCTGGGATGCTTCCTGTCCTGCACTGCATTCCCCTTTTACCAGACTGAGACAGACCTTTCTCACTGATCTTCCAAGTTTCTTGGGCTAAAAGACTTTTACCCTGTCTTTTTGCTGGTTCTGCCATTCTAGGATTTGTTTGTGGTGCTATTTTATGGTTGCTTGGTGGTTAATATGGAAGAGTTATGGAGATTTACCACTTACTCCACCATCTTCACTCCCAGAAGTCCCAGAAAAATGATACTTTAGATAATACTTGAAGGAAGCTAGGGTAGCAAGCAGATATCTTGTAAAATTCATGGAGTCAGGAGATCAAGTGTATTGCTTTAAGAACACAAAAGAAGCCAATGCTATTGGATCACTGAGTATGTGGTAAGGAATGATGCGTAAGAAGAATGAAAAGGTAATAAGAAGCCTAGTTATAAAGAACTTTGAATAATTTATCCTGGAAGTAATATGGAGCCATTACAGTAAATCGAGTAGGGATAGGGTAGGACATGGTCAGACTGCTTAAAAAGATCAATTTGATAGTTGAGTGGAAAAAGGATTGGAGTAGGGAGAGACTTGAGGCAAGTAGAACAATCAGTCATATAGGGGTGTGATGAGTAGGGCCAGGATAGTGTCAGTATCAGAGGAGAAGGTGGTACCCTGGATAGATACACACACATGAACACACACACACTCATTTATATGTACATATACGTATGTGTGTGTGTGTGTTTGTGTGTGTGTATGTGACAGCTCTGTGTTCATTGCTCCTTAGATAATGGTATTTTAGGATGAGAAGACCTTAGATATGGAGTCACTCAGACTTGAAACCTAGGCATGATGAACAACTACCTTTCCTTTTCCTAATACCAACTTTTTCCATAAATCAGTGTTCCTTCACAACTTCCTAGACCTCAGACCCTGAATCAGGCTTCTATGCAGGGACTACCAGGGTTGTACATCTGAACACACTCTTACCTATCCCACCCAGCCTTACCCACCTTCACACATAGCAGGCTGACTAATCATCATATTTAGCATTCTCTCACCCTCTCATTTATGCCGATAACCTCCATATAGCATCAGTCATTCTTTTCACAATGCTAACTCTGCACATTCAATGAATCAAGTTTGAAGGCTTCTGCCACAAACACCTAGGGACTTGGTCTCCTACCACCATGCATACAGGAGCTGTATAGTCTTTATAGTCTGGGGAATCATTAATAATTACCAGCAGCTATGAGCCACTCTCACCTTCCACATAGCTCTAGCTTTCAAGTCTAATATCCCCAGAATCTGACATAGGAGTGCAAAAGCCTAGATCAGAATCTTACTAGCTTCAAGGTGGGGAGATCAATGAGGCCTTGCCTTTGTGTATGACTGGAAGGCCCCAAAAGGAGAAGAAAAAAAATAAGGGAAAGCTGGGGCTCCTCTGTGGCAGCATATAGCAGCAACTTGGAAAAAGACGAAAGGATGAATTATCTGTGATAAATACCGAAGCAGATATAGAACAGAAAATTAAAATGGTGGAAAATGCTGAAAGAAAGAGAAATAGGTTTTAAAACAAAGTGAGGTTCATAAGGATACAGAGGATAGAAGGGATTCTTGAATAATTGGCAGTGGCAAAGAAGGAAACAAATCAAGAGATAAGGACAGATAAATGAAAGATAAGCATTTAGACAATAACAAAGTCATAAGAAGTAAGCATAATGAAGAGAAAGGAAAAGACATGGAAAACAAGGGGGAATTATTTGAAAAACAGGTAGATGATGCCTAGGGTGAGGGGGGAGATAAATGCTCTGATCCTTAAAAAAATACTTTAAAAAACCAAAGTGCTATTTGAACATCTTGAAACTTATCATGTATCCTTGGAAGTGATGATGATTCCCTTTCTTCAGGACTCCTGTTCCACTTATACACACCCCATATTTATTCATCACCCCCTTCCCATCCTACCCCAACTGGGGAAAGTTGGTACAAAGGAGGCAAAAATACATTATTGTTAAACTGGTGTTAGCAGTATCTTAGTAAAACCTATCTCCTTACTGTATAAAAAAATTCAAAAAGTACTGTTTAAGAAGTATTACAGAATCATAGAATTTCAGAGTTGAGATGTTTATCAGAGATGCAGTCTAGACTACCACCTCCTAGATTTAGTCACCCATACTTGAACAAGAATTTCATTTGCAAGATACTTACAAACTGTCATCCAACCTTAGCTCAAAAGATTTTCAGTAAAGGAGAACCACCATCTCCTAAGAGAGCCTGCACCAATGTTTGATATATTTAATTACTAAGGAGTATTCCATTATATCAAGCTAAACTATATCTCTTTTAAAGGTAAAGATAATTAAGGAAGGACAAATCAGTGAGAATCATGAGAAGCGTGATAATAGAGTGAAGAATTAAAAGAATTAGTCTGTGTAGGGGAGAAACAGAGTAAGGGAATTTCTGGGATGGTTAAAACCTAGATACTGAGGGACTAGAGAAGCAGTGAATGTAAGTGCTAGATAAATAAAAAATAATGCATCTAGGAAGAAGTGATCAAATTGGGAAAAAAAAACAATTTGTATCAAATTTTCTGAAAGATGGCTGATATTCAGGTTACTATTAAAAAAAAGTCTTAAAGTCAAAACCTCAATACATGTCATCAAACGACATGAACGAATTTCAAAAAAATTGTAAATTATTATTGGCAACTATGTAAAATAATGTTTGAAATGAATAAATTAAATGAAATAAAAATCAAAAGAAACCCAAAGTTCCATATTACACCAAGAAAATTGAAATAAATAAAAATATATATAGAAATAGTTAATATTGGAAGGGTTATGAAAACCAGGCACACTTTTACATTGTTGCTGGAGCTGTAAATTAATAAAATCTTAGAAATATTATTTGATCCAGAGATCCTGCTACTAGGCATATATCCCAAAGAGGTAAGTGGTTAAAAAAGAAAAGAAAAAAAGAAAGGTACCATGTACACCAAAATATTTTAGTAGTATTTTTTGTGGAAACAAACAAACAAACAAACAAAAACTAGGAAATGGTGTAGATGTGCATCAATTGGGGAATGGCTAAATTAGCCCATTCTTAAATGTAATAGGATACTACTGTGTTGTACATTTAATTAATATGATGGATATAGAAAAGCATGCACAGGTTTACACAAAATGAGGCAAAGTTAAGTAAAGGGAAAACAAAACCAATAATAATAATGACAAAAAAGTTAATGGAAAGAACAAGTATGAAGCAATAAAAAAAATAAAAATACTAAATTACAAATAATAAGTACGGACTTGAATAGTACATATGAGAAGATATACATCCCCCCTTCTTTGCAGGAGATGTAGGATTCAAGGATGTGAAATATTGTATGTAATTTTACTAGTTTTGATATTTTGAACAGGTTTGCTATTTGTTCTTCATATTTTGTCAATTTTTTTTGTTATTTAGTATAGTTATTGAGGAAGTCAGAGTACAAGAGAAAAATTTGTTCATATAAAAACCAAAGAGACATGGAGCCAAGATGGCAGAGTAAAGGCAAGGACTCTCCTGACTTCTCCCCCAAACTTCCCCAAATACTTTTAAAATAAATACTCTGAACAAATTCTAGAGTGGAATAACCCATAAAAATGAAACAATTTTCCAGGCTAGGAAAATTTAGAAGGTTGTCAAGAATGGTCTATTGAACCAGGGTGAGAGAGGAGTGTAGGCAAACAAAGGCTATACCAGCACAACCCTGGCCCAAGCAAACCAGGAGCAGCCCTCAGGGCAAACAAATCAGTGGCAGTGGTGAAGGTTTCCAGACCTCTTAGCCCAGAGACAACAAAGACAACTTAGAAGATCAGCAGAAAAGGTTTATCACACCAGGCTGAGAGTGGAGCACAGTTCAGCTCAGGCTTCGCCAGCACAAGCCAGGCCCAAGCAAACTAGGAGCAGGCCTTGGGAGTCACTAAAGCAGCAGCTGCAGCAGCTGCTTCCGAGCTCTCAGCCCACAGAAGGTAAGTAGGTTGAACTACTGGTCAGAAGGAGATCACATGGGTCTTTTTACTGGAACAGGGTACAAGACTTCCTTGCTTTGCCCAAACTCTGATTCAGGTTGCAGTCCTGGATGGTAGTATGAGAGCAAGGTGAAGTACTAACACAGTAGACCTTGTGGCCACAGTGGAGGGGGAGCTTTACAGTTCCAGGAAAGAAAAGAGTGCTTGTGGTTTTTTCAGATGCTTCTAGTGACATGTAAATTTTCAGTTCTTCCAAGGTGGTTTGATCTAAGAAGCGGTGCCCATTCTTTTCCTGTCCTGTTCTCTGGTCTGTGAGCAACCACAAGACTAGAACAAAGAACAGACTAAAGAACAGGATAGGAAAAGAATAGGCACTGTTTCTTAGATCATACCTTAGATCAGACCTTGGAAGAACTGAAAACTTACATGTTGCTAGAAGTATCTAAAAACATCTGCACAAAATTGCTGAAGCTTGGAACATGTGCCCTCCACCCTGGAAGTAGAGACCCACTTTAACAAAGAGTTAAAAGTCAAGAAATAGTCTGATAAATGAGAAAACAACAACAAAAAAATTCTGACCAGAGAAAGTTACCATAGTGACAAGGAAGATCAAAATGCATGCTCAGAAGAAAATAACAAAGTCAAAGCTCGTACAACCTGTCTCCAAAAAACCAAAACAAAACAAGTTGATCTCAGGCTATGGAAGAACACAAAAAGGGATTTTTTTTATAATTAATTAATTTATTTTTAGTTTTCAACATTTACTTCCATAAGACTTTGAGTTTTAAATTTTCTCCCTCTCCCACTTCTTCTTCCCCACCCAAGATGGCATACAATCTGATATAGTCTCTACATATACATTCATATTAAGCATATTTTCCCATTACTTATAATATAAAGAACAATTAGAACTAATGGGAGGAACCATAGAATGAAGCAATAAAACAAAACAGAGGAAAAGGAAAGCAAATAGTGTTCTTTCATCTGCATTCAGAATCCATATTTTTTCCTCTGGGTGTGGATAGCAATTTCCATTGTGAGTCTTTTGGAGTTGTTTTAGATTCTTGCATTGCTGTGAAGATCCAAGTCTATCAAAGTCACTCATCCCACAGTGTGGCTGTTACTGTGTACAATGTTCCCCTGGTTCTGCTCATCTCACTGTGCATCAGGTCATGACCAAGTTTTTTGAAGTCTGCCTGCTCATCATTTCTTATAACATTCCTCTACCACAACTTGCTCAGCCATCCCCCAACTGATGGGCATCCCTTCAATTTCCAATTCTTTGCCACCACAAAAAAAGAGCTGTTATAAATATTTTTGTACATGTGGGCCTTTCCCATTTTTGTGATCTCATTGTGATATAGACTTAGAAGTGAGCATTGCTGGATCAAAGAGTATGCACATTTTTATAGCCCTTTGGGCATAGTTCCAAATTGCTCTCCAAAATGGTTAGATCAGTTCATAACTCCACCAACAATAAATTAATGTTCCAATTTTCCCACATCTTTTCCAGCATTTATCATTTTCCTGTTTTGTCATGTTGGCCAATCTGATAGGTGTGATGTGGTACCTCAGAGTCATTTTAATTTGCATTTCTCTAATCAATGGTGATTTAGAACATTTATTTTTCAAATGAATATAGATACTTTTAGTTTCTTCCTTTCAAAACTGCCTGTTAATATCCTTTGACCATTTCTCAATTGGGGAATGATTTATACACTTACAAATTTGACTCAGTCCTCTATATATTTTAGAAATGAGGCCTTTATCAGAGACACTGGTTGTAAAAATTCTTTCCCAAAGATGATATTTGTAACTCATGAAACCTTTCTCATTATTAGGGTAGTATGAAGGAATATTTGTAGATAGAGGGCACAGGGTGAGTTGAATATGAAGGAATGACACATAAAAACTAAAATTAATGGGTGAAAAAGGATTATACAGGGGGAAGGAAAAAGAAAGAGGTAGAATGGGGTAAATTATTTCACAAAAAAAGAGGGGAAAAAAAGCTTTTACTGTGTAGGAGAAGAGCGGGAAGGTGAGAAGGAATGATGAATCTTACTCTCATTGGATTTGGCTTAAGGAGAATATAACACAAACACTCAATTGGGTCTGAAAATCTATTATACTCTACAGGAAAATAAGGGGGAAAGGGATGGGGGGTGGTAGAAGAAAGGGCAGATTGGGGAGAGGATAATCAGAAATAAGCACTTTTGAAGAGGGACAGGGTCAAATAAAAGAATAAAATAAATTGAGGGGTGGGATAGGATGAAGGGAAATATAGTTATTTTTTCACAACATGTCTATTATGGAAGTATTTTGCATGACTACGTATGCATAACCTGTATCGAGTTGCTTGCCTTCTCAATGAGGGTGGGTGGGCAGGAAGGAAGAAAGAGAATTTGGAACTCAAAGTTTTAAAAACAAATGTTAAAAATTGTTTTTACATACAACTGGGACATAAGATATACAGGCAATGGCGTACAGAAATCTATCCTGCCTTACAGGAAAATAGAAAGGGGAGGCAAAAAGAGAGGGGGGGGCTGATAGAAAGAAGGGCAGATCAGGGGAAGTTATATTCAGAATGCATGACATTTTGGGATGGGGGAGGGGAGAGATGGGGAGAAAATTTGGAACTCAAGATCTTGTGGAAGTGAATACTGGAAACTAAAAGTAAATTAATTAATTAAAAGAAATCTTTCCCAGCTTTCTGCTTCTCTCCTAATCTTAGATTCATTGGCTTTTTGTGTGTGCGTATGCACAAAAACTTTTCAATTTAGTGTAATAAAAATTATGCATTTTGCATTTCGTAATGTTATCTGTCTTTTGTTTGGTCATAAATTCTTCCCTCCTCTGTAGATCTGAAAGGTAAACTGTTTTTTGCTCTTCTGTTTTGCTTGTAGTATCAGTCTTTATATCTAAATCGTGTATCCTTTTTGACTTTATCTTGGAATAGGGTGCAAGATGTTGGTCTATGCTCAGTTTCTGATACAAGTTTTTCCAGTCTTCTCCAGAGTTTTTAAGTAGTGATTTCTTATCTCAGAAGCTGGAGGCTTTGAATTTATCCCATAATAGATTACCATAGTCATTGACTATTGTGTCTCACATGCGTAATCAATTCTATTGATCCACCATTCTATGTCTTAGTCAGTATCAAGTAGTTTTGATGATTGTTGCTTTGTAATATAAGACCTGGAACAGCTAGACCACCTTCCCTTGCATTTGTTTTTCATTAGTTCCCTTGATATTCTTGACTTTTTGTTCTTCCAGAAGAATTTTGTTATTGGTTTCTTTTTTTTCTAGCTCTATAAATTATTTTTGGGAGTTTAATTGATATGGCATTGAAAAAGTAAATTAATATAGGCAGAATTATCATTTTTACTATATAAGCTTTGCCTACCCATGAGCAACTGATATTTTACCAATTATTTGGATCTGATTTATTTGTGTGAAAATGGTTTTGCAATTGTGTTCATACATTTCCAGGTTTTATTTTGGCAGGTAGACTCCCAAATATTTTTTCCCAAAATCCCTTTCCCAAAAATCATGTACAGTGATTTTAAATGGAATTTTTCTTTCTACCTCTTGCCACTAGGCTTTGTTAGTAAGGTATAGAAATGCCAGTGATTTATGTGCTGTATTTTAATTCCTGCAACATGGCTAAATTTGTTTATTATTTCAAGTGTTTTTTTAAATTGATTCTCTAGGATTCTCTAATCATACCATCATATCCTCTGCAAAGAGTGATAGCTTTGTTTCTTCTTTGCTTATTCTAATTCCTTCAATTTATTTTTCTTCTCTAATTGCTACAGCTAATATTTCTAGCACAATATTGAATAATAGTGATGATGATGGACATCCTTGTTTCACCGCAGATCTTATTGGAAATGTTTCTAGTTTATCCCCATTACATATAATGCATGCTGATAGTTTTAGGTAGATGCTACTTATCTTTTTAAGGAACACCCAATTTATTTCTTTGTTCTCTATTATTTTTAACAGGAATGGGTGTTGTATTTTGCCAAAAGCTTTTTCTGTGTCTTTTGAGATTATCATATGATTTGTTAGTTTTGCTGTTGACATGGTCAATTATGCTGATACTTTTCCCAATATTGAAACAGCCCTGCATCCCTGGCATAAATCCTAGATTGTCACAGTGTATTATCTCAGAGATTAGTTGCTGTAATCTTTCGAAAATATTTTATTTAATTTTTTTGCATCTATATTCATTAAGGAAATTGGTCTATAATTTTCTTTCTCTGTTTTGGCTCTTTTCGGTTTAGGTATCATCACTATGTTTGTATCATAAAAATAATTTATTAGAACTCCTTCTTCACCTATTTTCCCAAATAGTTTATGTAGTATTGAAATTAGTTGCTCTTTAAATGTTTGATAGAGTTCACTTGTAAACCCGTTTATCACTGGAGATTTTTTCTTAGGGAGTTCATTGATGCTTTGTTCAACTTCTTTTTCTGAATTGGGGTAATTTAAGTATTTTATTTCCTCCTCCCTTAATCTGGGCAATTTATATTTTTGTAAATATTCATCCATTTCACTAATATTGTTAAATTTGTTGGCATACAGTTGGGCAAAATAGCTCCTAATTTTTGTTTTGATTTCTTCTTCATTGGTGATGAATTCACCCTTTATGTTTTTGATGCTGGTAATTTAGTTTTCTTCCTTTTTTTTAAAAATCAAATTAGCCAAATCTTTGCCTATTTTATTGTTTATTTTTTCATAAAACCAGCTCTTAGTTTTATTTGTTAGTTCAATAGTTTTCTTAATTTCAATATTATTAATCGCTCCTTTGTTTTTCAGAATTTCTAATTTGATATTTAATTGGGGATTTTCAGTTTTTTTAAAGGGATTTTGAAAATCAAGTAAGAGAGGTAGAGAAAATATAGGAATAGAAATAAGAGTGATGCATAAAATCATGAAAAACAAGATAACATCTTGGTAGAGGAGACACAGAAAAATACTGAAAAAAATAACACAATACATAGCAGCTTCTATGTTAAAGGATCAGAAGGCCTGTAATCCGATATTCCAGAAGGCAAAGGAGCTGTGATTACACTCAAGAATCACCTGCCCAGCAAAACTGAACATAATCCTTCAGGGGGAAAATGGACATTCAATGAAATAGAGAAATTTCAAGCATAAGCCCATGGAGTTAGGGGATTCACTTTATGGTACAAGATGCTGATGTTCAATGAATGATTCTGAGAGGCTTGACAATTTTATATAACACAGGTAATATGAAAGCAATATTCTAGTGGACAAATGCCCTATTCCCAACCTAAAACTTATACATTCAATTCCATAACAATGTACCAAGCTAGGATGAGAAAGAGAAGTAATACACTCAACTTTATAATTCTATTCTAGGTTGGTTTTTTTGTTTGTTTGTTTGTTCATTAGTTTTGGTAAGACCATTTGTTGTAGTGAAAGAAATACTGGATTGAGAGGCTTGAACATGAGAGCAATCAAAATTTGTACTCCTTCTACATACTGTGTGACCATGGATAAACACTTGATCTCACTGAATTTCAGCTTCTTCATCTGTGAATTAGAGATTAAAAACATCTGCAGTATCAATCAAAAAGAATTGTTAGGGAAAGAATTATTCTGAAATTTACAATCTGATTCATGAGTATATTGGTTCTTTCTCCATGCTTTGTTTTCTCCCCCTACCCTCCTACTGGGCCTTACTCTTAGGAATATCAATTCATGGGAAAAGCCGCATTGGACCAAAGCAATGCTTAAATGGTAGGATGTACTCTGTATCCCAAATGATCTGACCTAGGCCTTTTTCCTTTTTTCTTTACAATTAGTCTCATAACATCATCTCTCTCTCTGTGATCCAATTTACCCATTACTCTGGGTGACATCTGCCTATTCAGAACTGCCATATCCTTTTTCCTGCAATGGAAATCTCTTTGCAAGAATAGTGTCTCAGTGAGAGTGGCCTTCCAATGTGCAAACATTTCACAGATTAAACCCATCACAGCATCCCTCTCTTCCACCAGAGGCTCACAACTTCTCCATTATGGAAATGCTCATTGTCATCTGATATATTCCCTCCAGGGCATGTTCTAGTTCCCTTCTCTCAGTTCTTCTCCAATCCTACTTCCCTCTCCCTTTATCTAGCAGCCCCTTTTCTGACAATGGATGATATCAATTCTCCTTCTGCTAGAGGATTTGGTCATGGGTTTGGTAGGGATGAATCATAATCAATTCTACTGTCTTCTACATATTATAGCAACATATTACTCCATTATTCCTGTTCCTTTTCATAAAACACATTGATTCACCTAATACAGGGGGTATGGGATGGAGGGATGGATGGAGATTTAATTTATGTTTTGCCTCAGTTAATTCCTTCACCTTTGCTTTTCTGTAATCTTTAAGTTTCCTGAAATCCTTTTTCATCTCCTTATTGATTTTATCTCATTATAGTTGCTTGCTATTCTTTTTCCTCCTTAATCAATATTTCTCTTTTCCTTCACAAAACACCAGCTCACCATTATGAGATAAATGATTTCATTATTTAGTCTTTTGTTCATTTTTGATTTTTTTTAAAAAAAAGTTCTTGTATTTCTCTTTGAGAATATAATAGCTTATCCACCACTCTCTCCTTTACCTACTTCCCTACCAGGGAACACCTCAAATGTTTACTTTTTGTTGAACTTCCATCATTTTCATTGATGAATTGACTCAGGTTTTCAGGATATCTTACTTGGGATTACAATGATTTTTGGAATATGTTTTCCATTTCCTTCTTCAATCTAGAGTAACTCCAGAATAATCATTTGATTTTTGAATTGTCTTTGCCCATATTTGAAGGTCTTTTTTTCCTGGCCACATGAAAACTAATTCCCTTCATCTTTGAAATTGTGTTCAATTTAACCACTATGTGTCTTGGTTTTTAAAATATCAGGTTTGGTTTTCTGTTGTTTTTTTTTTCTAGTAGAAATTTATTTCTAGTAGAATCCCATTGACTCACAATTTATTATATATTTTCAGGAGCTCTGCCATTCTCTTACATGATTTCATGCATTATGATACTCAGTTTCTTTTTTATTTCTTATATTATTAAAGACCTGTGATTCCTTTGTCATTTCTGGGCATTCTGTCATTGAAGTCAATAGCTTTGTTTTATAAAGAAGTTATGTCTTTCTAAAATGTTTTATCTTTTGTTTATTTTCTGCCACTCTTTTCCCACTTAATATATATATATATATATATATGCATATATATATATACGTTTTCTAAATATGCAAGTCTCTATGTCATTTCTTTACAGAATGTTTCCATCATGGATTCAACTTTTTTCAGTTTGCTCATTATTTTTAACTCTATTTTGAGCACTCTATTTTCTTCACTGAGAGCTGTGGTTTCTGACCTAAACTCCTTCCTCATTTGTTCTTTAATATGTTTTATATCTTTTTTTGAGCCATTCAGAAATATCTGATTGTTCTGAAATGAGAGGGTCAACCTTGGTTGAAGGAATGGGCACCCTAGTAGTTTACTTTTCATTAAATAATATTAGTTCATTTTTCTTTGTATTATAATTGCTAATTGTCTTGTCTATCTTTTTGTGAGTTTATTCATTTTCTATTGAGACTTTTATAATACTGTGCTAATTTGTTTTAGGACAAGACTACTACTGAGACTTTTCTTGTAGATAACATTGAAGAATTACTTCTTTTGTGTTGTATCTTTCTTTTAAAAGTTATATTTATAATTTTTTTAACATTAAACTTTTTTGAGTCCCAAATTCTCTCCCTCCCCCACCTACCTAAAAGGCAAGCAATATGATCACAATTATACATGTGAAATCATGAAAATGTATTTCCATATCAGCCATATCACAAAAAGCAAGAAAAATAAAGTAAGAAAACTATACCTCAATTTGTAATCAGAGGTCATCAGTTTTTTTTTTGGTTGTTGTTGAGATGGTTGTTTTTTTGTTTGTTTTTTTCATTTTGTTTTGTTTTTCCTGCAGGTGGATAGCATTCTATATAATGAGTGGCTTGGAACTGGCTTGCATCATTTTATTGATCAGACTATCTAATTTTTTCACAGTTGATGACCATTACAGTATTGCTGTTACTGTACAGTGATCTCCTGGTCCTGCTCACTTCATTTTACATCAGTTCATATAGGTCTTCCCATGTTTTCTGAAATCATTCTCCTCATCATTTCTTAAATCATAATCATATGCCACAATTTGTTCAGCCATTCCTCAATTGACGGTCATCTCCTCAATTTCCAATTCTTTGCCACTGCAAAAAATAGTTCCTGTAAAATTTTATGTGTATGTAAGTACATTTTTTTCTTTGATCTCTTTAGGATACAGACCTAGTAGTGGTATTGCTGGCTCAAAGCATATTCACAGTTTTACAGCCTTCTAAGGACAGTTTGAAATTGTTCTCCAGAATGAATAGAACAGTTCACAAGTCCACCAACAGTTCATTAGTGTAACTATTTTCCCTCATTTCTTCCAATATTTTTCATTTCCAGTAGTTATGAGGTGGTATCACAGTTGTTTTACTTGACCTTTTTCTAATTAATAAAGACTAAGAGCATTTTTATGACTATAAATGGCATTATTTTTTTTCTTCTGAAAATTGCCTGTTCACATATACTTGACCATTTATCAATTGAGGAATGGCTCTTATTTTTATAAATTTGACTTAGTTTCTATATATTTGATGAATGAGAACTTTATCTGAGAAACCTACTGTAATTTTTTAGATTTTACCTCATTTTTTATGGTACTTTTTAGCAATGCATAGTTTCCCTGAATATCTCTTATTTAAGTTTATTTTTACTTTTGCATTGAATGAGATCATGATTACTACCTCTACATTTTTTTTACTTCAACTGAAGCATAATAGATTGTATCCATCTCCTTATTTTAACTTTGTATGTGTTTATCTGTTTCAAGAGTGTCTTTGGTAAACAACATATTGTTGGATTATGGTTTCTAATCCATTTTGCTATCAGCTTCATTTTATGTGAGCTCATTCCATTCAGATTCACAGTTATGATCTATGTATTTCCCTCCATCCAATTTTCTGGTATTTATCCTTCTCACTCCTTTTTTATTCTATCCCTCCTCAGAAGTCTATTTATGGCTTCCTTTAATCTACTAATGTTTTATCATCCCCATTTCTTTTACTCCCTTTTCTCCTATTTCCCTGTTGGGAAAGATAGATTTATATACCCATAATATTTGAATATTTTCTTTCTGGCTCTTTCAAGTATTTTCCCTTTCTTCTGGGAGTTCTGAAATTTGGCTGTAATATTCCTGAGAGTTTTCATTTTCAGATCTCTTTTAGCAGGTGAATAGGAGATTCTTTCAATCTCTATCTTGCCTTCTGCATCTAAAATATTGGGGCAGCTTTTCTTTACAAATTATTGAAATATGAAGCCTAGGATCTTTTTTTTTTCAATCATGGCTTTTAGTCAGTGGAATAATTCTTAAATTTTATCACCTTGATCTATTTGCAGTAGTTGTTTTTCACTGAGATATTTCACATTTTCTTCTATTTTTTTTCATTCTTTTGACTTCGTTTTTGTGTTTCTTGAAGTTTCCTGGGGTCATTACTTTCTCATTAACCAAATCTAATTTTTAAGGAATTATTTTCTTCAGTGAGCTTTTGTAGCTCTTTTTACATTTTTTCCTATTCTGATTTTTTAACTTCTTTTCTTCAGGGAATTTTTGTGCCCCTTTTTTTTTTAACCATTAGGTCAGTTTTTCTAAGGTACTATTTTCCTCAGTACTGTTTATGCCTTTTAAAAGAGGCACAAAAGCTGTTAATGGTCTTTTCATAATTTTCTTGCATGATCTTTATTTCTTTTCCAAAATTTTCCTCTACCACTCTCATCTTTCTATAACTTTTCAAGAAATGTTTGCTATACTTATGTTCTTTTTTATTTAATATTTTATTTTTCCATACTTACATGTAAAACCAATTTTTAAGCATTCATTTTGAAAACTTTGAGTTCCCAATTCTTTCCCTTTCTTCTGCCTCCTGTCACCACTCCCCCCACCCCCGAGAAAGCATGCTGTTCAATATAGGCTACATCTGTGTAGACGTGCAAAACATTTCCATAATAGTCATTTTGTCAAAGAAAAAAAGATAAAAAAATAATCTCAGGAAAAATAAAAAGCAAAAAAAAAAAACCATATACTTCAATCTGCATTCAGAAACCATCCGTTTTTTCTCAGGGGGATAGATAGAATTTTTCATTATAATTCTTTCACAGTTGTCTTGGGTCGTTGTATTGTTGAGAATAACAAAGTCATTCACAGCTGATTATCTTTCAATATTGCTGTTACTTTGTACACAGTACATTTCACTTTGCATCAACTCATGTAAGTCTTTCCAGATGTTTCTGAGAGCATCCTGCTCATCATTTGTTATAGCATAATGATTTTCCACCATAATCACATACCATAATTTGTTCAACCATTGTCCAATTGATGGACATGCTCTCAATTTCTGATTCCTTGACCCCAGAAAAGAGCTGTTAAAATATTTTTGTACATAGAGGTTCTTTTCCTTTTTGTTTTTTATCTTTTTTGGAACACAGACCTAATACTGGTATTGCTAGGTCAAAGGGTATGGATGGTTTTATAGCCACTTGGGTATAGTTCCAAATTGCTCTACAGAATGGTTGAATTCATTCATAACTCCTTCAACAATGCATTAATGTCTCATTTTTCCCACATCCCTTTGAACATTTATCATTTACATTTGTCCTTTTAGCAAATCTTATAAGTATGAGGCAGTACCTCAGAATTGTTAAATTTGCCTATCTCCAATTAATAGTGAGTTAAAGGGGTTTTTTTATATATATAACTATAGATAGCTTTCATTACTTCATCTGAAAATTGATCACATCTTTTGATCATTTATCAGTTGGAGAATGACTCTTGCTTTTATAAATTTGACTCAGTTCTCTATATGTTTGTAAAATGAGGCCTTTATCAGAGAAACTTGCTTCAATTTTCTTTCAGTTACCATTGCGAATTTTATTTTGCTCCATGCTATTTCCACCATCCCATTTATTCTATTTTCTCTCCTTTCACCTTTTCCTTCCTCAAAAGTGGTTTGCTTCTGACTACCCCTCTGTCAATCAGCCCTCCTTTCTTTTCCCTCTCCTCTTTTCCCCTTCCCCTCCTACATTCTTGTAGGGTAAGAAAGATTTCTATACCCAATTGTGTGTAGGTTATTCCCTCTTTGAGCCAATTCTGATGAGAATAAGGTTTGCTCAATCTTCCTCACCTGTCCCCTCTACCCTTTCACTATGAAAGTTTTTCTTGCATCTTTTATGTAAGATAGTTTACCCCATTCTACTTCTCCCTTTCACTTTGTCCTAGTACATTTCTCTCTTACTTCTTAATCTTATTTTTTGAATGGCATCCCTTCATATTCAACTCACACCTGTGTCCTCTGTCTGTGTGTCCTAATAATTAACTGCCCTAATAATGAGAAAGTTCTTATGAGGTATAAGCATCATATTTCCATGTAGTAATATAAACAGTTTAACTTTGTTGAGTCAGTTATGATTTTTCTTTCCTGTTTATTGTTTTGTGCTTCTCTTGAGTCTTGTATTTAAAAGTCAATTTTTGTATTCAGCTCTGGGCTTTTCATCAAGAATGCTTGAAATTCCTCTATTTCATTGAATGTCCATTCCCCCCCCCCCCGTAGCATTATACTCATCTTTGCTGGGTAGGTGGTTCTTTGTTGTAGTCCTAGCTCCTCTGCTCTCTGTAATATCATATTGCAAGCCAATCTTTTAATGTAAAAGCTGCTAAATCTTGTGTTATCCTGACTATGGCTACACTTGTTTCTGGCAGCTTACAATATTTTCTCCTTAACCTGGGAGCTTTGAAATTTGTCTATAATATTCCTGGCAATTTACATTTTGGGATCTATTTCAGGAGGTGAT
Organism: Phascolarctos cinereus; assembly: GCF_003287225.1. NCBI lineage: Eukaryota > Metazoa > Chordata > Mammalia > Diprotodontia > Phascolarctidae > Phascolarctos > Phascolarctos cinereus. Next base: position 364,980,796 of record NW_027555625.1, on the reverse strand, counting down.
TGTTGGATTCTTTCAATTTCTATTTTATCCTGTGGTTCTAGAATTTCAGGGTAGTTTCCATTGATAATTTCTTAAAGGATGATGTGTAGGCTTTTCATTTTATCATGGCTTTCAGGTAGTCTAATAATTTTTATAATTATCTCCATTGGATCTGTTTTCCAGGTCAGTTGTTTTTCCATTGAGATGTTTTATTGATTTCTAGGGGTTTTTTCATTATTTTGGTTTTGTTTTATTGTTTCTTGATTTCTCATAAAGTCATTAGCTTCCATTTGTTCAATTCAAATTTTAAGGAATTATTTTGTTGAGTGAGCTTTTATACCTCCTTTTCCATTTGGCCAACTACACTTTTTAAAGAGTTTTTTTTTTCCTTCAGTGAATTTTTGTGCCTCTTTTTTCATTTGGCCAATTGTACTTCTTAAGTCATTCTTCTCTTCATTGAGTTTTTCTACCTATTTTATCATTTGGCCTAGTCTGTTTTTTGAAGTGTTATTTTCTTCAATTTTTTAGTGTCTTTTTTAGCAAGCTGTTTTCCATGTTTTTCTTTCATCACTCATTCCTCTTCCCAACTTCTCCTCTAGTATTCTAACGTGATTTTCAAAATCTTTTTTGAGCTCTTTCGTGACCTGGGAACAATTCATCTTTTTTTTCGAAGCTTTGGATGTAGGAACTTTGATTTTGTTGTCTTCTTCTGAGTTTGTGTTTTGATCTTTCTTGTCAATAACTTTCTGTAGTCAGAGTTTTTTTTTTTTCCTGTTGCTTGCTCATTTTCCCAGGCTATTACTTGACTTTCAGCTCTTTGTTAAAGTAGGTCTCTGCTTCCAGGATGGAGGGAACACTCTCCCAAGATGCAGTGATTTGTGCAGATGTTTTCATAGATACTTCTAGGCATCTGTGAGTTTTCAGTTCTTCCAACATGCTGTGATCTAAAGATAGGTCTTTACCCCTCTCCTGGTCTGTTCTCTGGTCTGTAAGTGACCACAAGCATTCTTTTTTACCCTGGAACTGTGAAAAAGGTTCCCCCTCTACTGTGGCTGCAATCTCTGCTTCTCCTTGCCCAGCAACTGCCACCCAGGAGGGCAACCCAGATCCAAGTGATGAAATCTTAAAACCACCCCCAACCCAATATTTTATTTTCCTTATGGACCTCACTGAACAGCATGCCCACTGTCCATTGCTAGCCACTGCACCCAGATCCAATCCACATATTTGAACAGGTGTTTTCTTGTACCCAATCACAATCATATCGTCATAATACCTAAGTACACATTTTGACCAGACAGAACCACAATAGCTAGCTAATCATAAAGCATCATGACCAGGATATTTGACCACTGACCCATAGAAGGGACCCCCTCCTTATTACCAAATCTTTCAACAAACTCCTCCTGCCTTTTTATTATCAATCATATTCCTATATTCTATGTAAATTTTGATTGCATAATCAGCATCTTATCCTCTATAAAATTGTCTTACCTTACTGAAACTGCAGGTTCCTCTAAGGAATTTAGCCATTCACCAGAGTGTCAAACATTAAATCTACAATAAATCTGTCTAACTGTCTTGGAGTTGGCCTGAGTCTTTAAAATTCTTTGAGACATCTCACTGCATTACAACCTGACCCTCATTACAAGTATGGGCAAAGCAACAGAGTCTTGCCTCAGTGCTATCAAAAAGGTTCCTGTAATCTCCTTCTGAATAGTTGTTCAACCCCTTACTGTGTGTGGGTTGAGAATACTGGAAGTAGCTGCTCCAGCTGCTGATTCAGCCACTCCAGAGGTCTACTCCTGGTTTGCCTGGGTGGAGACTGTGCTGGGAAGGCCTAACATAGACTGTGCTCTCTTTTCACTGCGGCGTGACAGATCTTTCCAACCAGAATCAGTTATCTTTGGTGTTAGTGGGCTGAAAAGTCTGGAAAACTCCACTGCTACCAATGATCCAGTCACCCTGAGGCCTGCTCTGGGTTTGCTGGGGCCCAGAGTGCACTCCTTTCTCACTCTGTTGCAACAGCCTTTTCCTGTTGATTTTCCAAGTTGTCTTTGGCTGGAATTTTGTTTCACTCCATCTTTCTGTGGGTTCTACTACTCTAGGATTTGTTTAGAGTCATTTTTAAAGATATTTAGAGGCATTTGGTGGGGAGGGTGGGGGATGGGTGATTCCCTGTCTTTACTTCAACCATCTTGGCCTTGTGATTATGTTCAATTGCTATTTGTCTTTGAAGCTTTATTTGTGTCTCTTTTCACATTGTTGTCTTCTTCTGAGTTTGTGTCTTGGTCCTTCCTGTCATTGTAATAGCTTTTGAATGTTCTTCTTTTGTTGTTGTAGTTGTTAGTTGCTCATTTTTCTTTTCCAATTTATATCTTCACTTTGAACTCTATGTTAAAGTTAGGCTATGCTTACCTGGGATTGGGCAGGTTCTCTCTGATACTTGAGGATTTTTCCCAATATTATTTTCAGAGCGAGTTCTGGGGCTTTGCAAGTTTTCATTGCTTTAAAGAAAGTATGATCCTGGGTCTGAACTCTGATGTTTACCAAGGATGGTCTTCTGCTCTCCTGAGGCCACGAGTGCTAGCATTCCTCTCTGCTTTGGAACTGCAACCAGAGTTCCTACTCCCTAGTGACTAATCACAAGGGCTCCTCTCCACCCTGGAACTATGACCTGGAATGTCTCAGGGCTGAAAGCTCTGGAAGCTGCTGCTGTTGTTAGTGTTGTGGCCAGCTACAAGGCTCACTAGTAGTTCAGCCTTAGCATGTGCTCCGGATCAGCCACCTACTTTCACAGGTTTTTCCTGCAGACCTCTTCAATTGTCTTATACCGGAAAAATGTCCTCTCCAAATTTTGTTTTGATGTGTCAAAGTTGTTTAGAGGGAAATGTTGGGAAAGTTTGGTTAGATTGCTGCCTCTAATCCACTAATTTCTGTAGCATCTTTGGGTCACTCTTCTACCATTCTCACTTCAGTGGTGCCACAGAAGGTGAACTGCTGGGCTGTCTCATTCTTTTCAAATGGGAGATATTCATTTTCCTACCTGTCTCTAGTCTAAGTAATTCTTAGTGAATTTACAGTCACATTTCCCTTAGGTCCAAAGTAGCCAGCCAGATAGGCCTTTTTTTCCCCCCTATCTAAATTCTCTCTCTCTCTCTCTCTCTCTCTCTCTCTCTCTCTCTCTCTCTCTCTCTCTCTCTCTCTCTCTCTCTGTCTCTCTCTCTGTGTATTTATGTGTTTGAACTGAATCTACATCTGCTACTTTTTGAAGATTACAAGTGTTTTAAGAATGCTTGGACAGAATCTCCAGGCTCAAGGAGTCTCATTTTAAGCTTACCTACTTCTTCCTTCATTTTCCACTCTTTCACATGTTTGGGAAGAATGTGTGTTGCTCCTTATGATGTTAGTGATGGAGTAGAATGACAGGTATGCTCAAACAAATTTACTGCAGCTTGGGGGTACCCAAGGTCTTTTCTTACACAAGCATATGACTTAGCTCATCCTCACTGTCAAAGGTCCATGGATACAAGAGGAAATAGGAAGTGGATGAATACAATGACTATTAAAGTTTTCCTTTCATTACAAATTCACAAAATTTATTTTCCCATATAGGATTATGCCAAGTTTTGCAGGGTAGCTTATTCTTGCTTGTAAGCCCATTTATTTTGCCTTTCTAAATATTGAATTGCAAGAGTTCTCATTTATAGTTGAAGCTGGCAAGTCTTTGTGTGATCCTGGCTATAACTTCTTTCTACTTCAACTGCTTCATTCTGGATTCTTGCAATATTTTCTCTTTGACATGGGGGTTATGAATTTTGAATATGATATTCCTGGGAGTTTTTATTTGGGGATTTATTAGAAGAGGTGTCCTATGAATTCTTTCTATATTCTGCCCCCTGGCTTTAATAAATATGGGCAATTCTCATTTATGAATTCTTGAAATATAGTATCCAAGCTTTTCACTATATTCAGGGAGTGTAATAATTTTTATATTATCTTTTCTTGGCAAGTTTTCAAAGTCAGTTGTTTTTGTTACCAAATATGTTAAATTTTCTTATTTGAGTTTTTCAGACTTTTTGTTTTGTTCTAATATTTCTTGCTATCTTACAGAATCATTGATTTCTTTTTAATTTATTCTTGTTTTCAAGTAATTCACTTCTTGCATAAAGTCTACAATTTTATCTTCTAGGTTTTCTATTCTACTTCCAATTCTTTCCTCCAGGTATTTTGTTTCATGTTTTTATCTCTTCCTTTATTTCTTCTAGAAATTCATGCAGTCCTTGCAGAAAATCCATTTTTCCTTTAAATCTTTGTTTACAGTTGTTATGGAATTACTTTCTTCTTTTGGAGGATCTCTAGATTTGATACTGGTTGGTGCTTTCATCTTTAATGTATTTATCTCTCCAGATTGAGTTTCTGAATTGAGGTTTTGTGTTAGAGCCAGGCTTGGTCCCCTGATAAGCTTCTGGATAAGTTGACTGAACAAGCAGGGTCTTTCCTTCAATCCCTTGGGTTCTTTCACTGGCTTCCACATCCTGGGATTAGGCCTCTTTAGATCTTTGAGATTTAGAGCTGAATCCTTAGGGCTAACTCTGGTGTCTCAGGACAGTTGTCAGAAAGCTCAGAGGCCCTGGGCCTGGTATGTACTGGTATGATGGCTATGGGTGCCTACTACCTCAGCATTGTAGCACTCACTTCCAAACTCTCCACCCCAGTGATGTTTCAATGGAAAAAAAATTCTTTTACAGGACATAATCTACATGAACCCCTTGCATAGACTGGGAGACATATGCCATAGCTTTGTTTCCAGGTCCAGGAACCTGGAAACCAGGACCAGGTTCCAGGTTCCAGGTTTTCTATTGCCTAGATTGTTAGTGTTGTTGTTTGTTTTGTTGTTGTTATTATTATTATTATTATTATTATTATTATTATTATTATATTATTATTATTATTTGCAGTTCTCAGGTAGAAAAAAAATCATTGACTTTTAGGTTCTTACTACATTTCAGTGTAGAGAAGATTTCAGGGATATTTGGAGTAGATATGCAGGAGGTGGGTGGTCTGCCTTGAATGTCAAAGTCCAGAGAGCTGATCAAACATACTAACTTGTTGGAAATGTTGGAGAAGGAATTCTTTCCAGAAATGAGCTGGCTTAGATGACCTCTTTGAACTACAAGACTCCTTAACTGTTCAAAAGGAATGACCCTCATAAAAGATCTTCTCTCTAGTGTCACAGGAATTACTATGCTCAAATTCAGTTCCCTCAAGGAGTCAGTATGGTGGTTTTTCTGACATGAGGAATGCATATAACTATCACAAGACTTCACAAAGCAGGAATTTGCCTTACTGCCTTAGACCAGGTAGATGTATTTAAGTCTCTGCCTCTCAGCCCTATTCTCCTTTAGCAAGGGATATAGGGGACAACACTGGTTGGGTGCAATCATTTGTGATTTTGAACAGCAATTCATTAAATTTAATCATTTTTACAAATGACAGGAAGTAAACATTCATTTTAAAGAATGCTATCACCATACGGCTTCCTCTTGCATTCTTTCCTTTCCAATTTTTCAACCTGACATGAAAATGATCTAGTGTTCTTGAGGGTTGTTCTAAGCAAGTCTGTTCAAGACAAACTCTGACAGCTCCTACCATGCTAAAAAGCTTTCTAATCAGTGCCTAGCAATGACTCACATTTGTCAAAAAAAAAAAAAAACAGCATAAATGTGGATAACTAGCCATCAAGTGATATCTTTCATTAGCCTCAACAATTCACTATCATGAAGATTAAAGTCTCCAGATTTTGAGATTTGTGTCAGTAGCATGAGTACATACTGATGAAATAAAAGATACTATCAAAGTTACTACCAATCATGTGCTACCCAGACATAGGATTGGGATCCAGAATTGGAGCATCTGGTATGTGCCCATCTAGTTCAATTCTTTCACTTTATAGATGAGGAAACACTGGCCCAGAGAGGGAAAGTGACTTGCCTACAGTCATACAATAGGTAGCAGAGACCAGCTTTGGAATAGTCTAATTCAACTCTCATTTTCCTTCCACTTCCCTGAACTCCCTCTCAAATTCTATTCAAAAAAATGAATCACAATTATCACTAAAGTGAGAAAAGACATCAAGGTCATATAGTTCAACCTTATGTCCAATTTATAAATAACTGTTCCAATATTCCTGATAACATTCCTACCATCCACATTCAATAATCTCTGTGAAATCTCTTCAGTAGTCCCCTTTTGCTCTATACAGCAGACCATTTTTGGTTAGTTCAGATTTCTAGGAAGTTCTTTATATTGAGCTAAAATATGCTTTCCTGTAAATTAGCCCAACACCCCTCCAAAAGATGAAAAGCTACAGTCATAAATTCATCAATATCTGCTGCAACAGTACCAATGATCTTTGGGGGATAGCAAAGTTTTGTCAGATGAGCCCAGGGCAGAAGATCCTGGTTCCATTGAATGACTTTTAACAAATCACACTATCCTCTGAATTTCAATTTCCTCTTCTATGATATGGGAATAGTTACACTTATAGTGCCTTCATCCTTGGGCTGTTCTGAGTAAAATATTCTACAAAAAAGTAAACCTATATAGAAACAAGTTATTATAGACCAATGCTATGTAAAGGGATTTATGCCAAGATACAGGGATGCAAAGGAGAATAAGGCAATATTGCTGCCATTGAGGCACTGGTAATCGAAGTAGAGAGATAGTACATTTAAGAAAAAGGCAAGCAAAAACACAAAATAACATGAAGGGGAGACCACTTATCTCAGATTTATATATAGATCAAAGAGGATAGTGTTATGAAAGGTGATTTGCAAACCTTAAAATACTAGCTATTATTGCCATTTTTATTTTATTGGTGTGGGGAGGGGTGGGAGTTAGAATCTTAAACACTTACCTCGGATCGTTGGAGACTAAGTGATTTACTAGGCTAGTGTATGTCAGAGGTAGGACTTAAACCCAGGTCTTCTTGATTTTGAGGCTAATTCTTTCTACTATACCATGATGCCTCTCAATCTAGGCTACATAGCAAGTATAATAAATACTAAATGAGTCCTAAAGATAAAGTTATAAGAGCCCAGAGGAGGGAGAGGGCCCTGCAGGCCAGGATGGTCACTAAGTCTTTGTGGAAGAAGTAGGGTTTGAAGCATGGGTATGATTTATACAGAGTCACAGAGAGGAGGAAAGGGAAGAAAAGGTATTCTAGGATAGAAAGTAAGAACCATTGTAAAGGAATTAATTTGCATGATATATTTTGGGGAAATGATAGGATTAGAATTATGTAAAGAACTGAAAGAGATATTTGAAGCCATATAGTTTAGTCTCATTTTACAATCGAGGCACATGTTTCATTGAAATGGATAAAATTGTAGAAAACAGAAAGGCTAGAAGACTAGAGATCATTTAGTCTGACTTCCTCATTTGTGAGAAAACAAACTAAGCCTAAAAGAAGGGAATGACCAAGCAAATCAATTAAATTCTATAATTAGGAGTATGCCTCCTTTTTCCTTTATTCCATGTGTTGAATTCAGTTTTTTCCAATAATAGGAAACATTTTATACTAATATTCCCTTATTGACTATCAATGGCACATAGAAACAACATCCTATAATGTCTCAAGCACCATTAACCAATAAGAAAAGAAGAATAAAAACATGTCTCCTCAAAGTTTTTCTTAAACTAGCTATATTTAGAAACACTCTCAGTGCCTGTGAAGCCAAATAAACATTCTTTAAACTTTGGTCACATTATGAAGATATGTCTAACTTTTTATTTTACTAAACTAATTACTCCTTTACAAAGCACGTTCGTTTAAAGGCAATTGGGGTTAAGTGACTTGCGCAGAGTCACACAGCTGGTAAGTGTCAAGTGTTTGGTCTGAGGCCACATTTGAACTCAGGTCCTCCTGACTTCAGGGCCAGTGTTCTATCCACTGTGCCACCTAGCTGCCCCATACAAAGCACTTTCTTAACAAGAATCCTTAGATATTAGGTGGGCTGAGTTAGGTAGTACAAGCATCATTACTAATTTTTCTTAATAACGACAGTGAAGTTCATATGAACATAGGTGAATCTCCCAAGGTTAGATAACTAGTCAATGGTAGAGACAGATCTCATTCTCTTTTCTTCAGATGTCATATCCAGAATCTTTCCATCATACCATACTATCTCCATGAGAAAATTGTTGGATTTTTAAGGGCGATAAGGCTTATCCATTCTTTTATCCACATGAATGAATTAGTTTTCAGACCATGAAATACTCATTTCCCAGATGAGAAACATTCAATGGCTCCCTGGAGCTCAAAAAATTTTGGTGATTCCCTATTGCTCCTAAGAGAAAATACAAACTCATTAGGCTGATATTGAAGACTCTCTACAATGTAGCTCCAACATACCTCTCTGGTCTTACCTCACAATCTTTTCTTCATATATTGCATGAAGCAGATAAATTGGATTACTATCTGTGTCTGAATTTAATGTGCCATCTCCACCCCTCTGCATTCACATACTCCATCCTTATAGAAGGGCTGTTTGTCTTCTTCATATCCATCTTTTGGAATCTTTTTCCTTCAAGCTTAGTTTAAGTTCCACATCCTCTGTAGGCTTCTTTATCTCTTCCATAGGTTAGTGCTTTCATCTCTACCCTTTGTAGTTACTCAATGACTTACATGCTACATCTTCACAGTAAAACATGTGTTCTCTATGAGCAGGAACTATTTCACAAGCACAATTTTGTTTATGACAGTATCTTGAAGATATCATGTGCTTAATAGACACAAAATAACATTTAATGGAATGTTCTTAGATCATTACATGAAGAAATAATTACATTTACTTATATTAACAACATAATTTCAGAAAAAATCAAAGGTGGTCTTTCTGTCTTACGCAGAGTAATTCAGTGATACAACTGGGATACAACATTTATATACTCAGGGAAAGTTTTTTTTATTTTTTTATTTTTTGCCAAGGTACAGAATTCAATAAGTTTCAAGTGCTCTCTATGGGATTAATGATTTTCTGGGATTTAAAATATGTGCATTTAAAAATTGTTCCTTGTACCCTAGGCATCTACCACCTTGTCAAACACTGATTTCTTCTGTATTATACAAATCATAGAACTTTATTCCTTTTCCCTTCATAGGTTTTTCCTTACTCACAAAGGGGGGATAGGTGCAGAGAAAAAGAAAAAAAGAATGTGTAGTTATCTGTTGAGAGAGATAAAGTGAAATGGAGATAGAAAGGAATAAGGAAAGACAGGAAAGAGAGAGAGAGAGAGAGAGAGAGAAAGAGAGAGAGAGAGAGAGAGAGAGAGAGAGAGAGAGAGAGAGAGAGAGAGAGAGAGAGAGAGAGAGATTTTTCATTTCACTTTCCCAGCAAAACCTTATTACATGTGGGTGGGCAATGATGTTTATGTAAAATAAATCTGTGGAGAGAGAAAAAAAAACCTATTTCCCCAAAAGGTGAGCTCACTGACAATAATTACAGAACATTACTTGTGCTGGTTGAAACATAAACAGTCTAACTTTTAATTTTCTATGCCCCTCCCCCACCAATACAAAGATCAGCACAGATTTAATGTTTTCTTTTTCCATCAAAAACTAGAGATGTTCTAAGATATATCAATATTAGAATGGCGGATATTGCAAAAATTGTGTAATTTGTTTCTGCTCACAAGGAAAAGATAATAAACTTCTTTTCTCCTCTACATCTTAAACATCAACATTAGCAGAGTGGGTTCAGAGCCTAGCTATGTAGAGTAAGAATACTATGTTAAAAACCTTCTCTTTCCAGATTTGAGGGAATAGCAATGTTGGAAGAAATAAGCAAAGTCTTCAGTAGGAGCTTAGCTTGTGAATGTCCTTCCCACAAGATTCTGGTCCACCCTTAGTTTAAGAATTAAATCAACACAATCACTTTCCCCAAAACTTAGATCCACAAACTACTTATGATCAGAGAGAGTTTAAAACTGAATGATATAATCACCCCTTTCCACCATGTCCTTGAAATGAATATATTAGCTGCAATGAGTTCCATAGGGCTATGGGATACATGCCCCACACATCTCTATGATTTTCAAGGATCCCATAGCGGCCCATACGTAAGTTTAATTTTTTTTTTAACTTTACTTTTTATTGCTATCGTCCATTTTTAATCATTTCATTTTCCAATATAACCCCTAGATGTTAAATTAGGTTAACACTTTTAATTTTCATATGGTAAAACTGAAGCCCAGATAAATGAAATGATTAGCACCCCAATTCATAGGAAGTAAATGAAAGATCCAGATTTCCAATTGCTGATTCCAAATTCAGCATTCTTCTCTCTCCTGAACTATCCTTAATCATAATAAAAGCCATTTGAGGGCAAGGAAAATCCTTTTTGTATTCTAAGGAGTTTGATAACAATACTCAATGATTATACTTACTGCCTATGTCTAGTCTAATGTTGTGGAGATCATAGAGAAAGAAAAGCAATGATATTTGTTCATAAGGAGTTTATAACGTAGTTTGGGAGGAAGGACTGCTATGAGGACCACACACAATCTTCACAATGTTACCCAACTTAAGACACAGAATGGTCATTTACAAAGTTGAACAGGTTTTTTGGTGAACTTATTTAGAATTCTTTTTCATATGAGGATCACTCATAAGTAAAATTTCTTCTAAATCTATACTGTGTATTCAGTTGCATAGAGCCATCACTGTGATTCACAATTTTATAGCCCCTTTTCTTGCTACACATCAATATTGAAAAGGAGTTCATTATTATGTTACAATACACAACCTCTAACTTTTTCTGTATTTTCTCTTGTGGGCCATAGGCAGAGTAGGGATATAATGCTTGACATAAACTAAATATCCTTTTATTGATATGTACTCCAAAGCTCAGATCCAACTCCAAGTTAAATATATACATAACATACATACATACATACATACATACATATGTATATATATATATATATATATATATATCTCATAAGATTAATGATGAGCTATGGTTTCTGAAAAGAGAGTTCATTAAGGTTCTTATCTACATTTTCCTTGCTCACCTTCTCAACAGTAGTAGATTTAATTTCTAGGTTAAAATATATGAAGCACATTTATAAGAAACTATAAGCTCAAGTAAATAATTATGTGTAGCACATTTAAGTGATGTAGGATTTACAGAAACAAATGGCTATAGGTGGCTATGGTCACAGTGAGGTTTGATGGAGGAAGGATGGGGTTTTCCTAGTTATTAAAGGCTAGGGGGGAAATGAGAGAGGAAAATCTACTTCTGTTTTATTAATTTATTTTTTTTTGTTTTCAACATTATCTTCCACAAGATTTTGAGTTACAAATTTCCTCCCCATCTCATCCCAAGATGTTTTGCTTTCTAAATATCCCTTCCCTTAATCTGCCCTCCTTTCTATCTCCCCTGTTTTCTTATCCCCTTCCCCTTCTATTTTCCTGTAGGGCAGGATAGATTTCTATACTCCATTGTCTATATATCTTATTTCCCAGTTGCATATGAAAACAATTTTTAAAATTTGTTTTTAAAACTTTGAGTTCCAAATTTTCTCCTTTCCTCCCTCCCCACCCACCATCATTGAGAAGGCAAGCAACTTGATACAGGTTATACATGTGTAGTCATGCAAGACACTTTCATAGTGGTAATGTTGTGGAAAACTAACTATATTTCCCTTCAACCTATCCCATCACCTATTTATTCTATTCTGTCTTTTGATCCTGTCCCTCCCCAGAAGTGTTTACTTATGATTACATTTTCTCCCAATCTGCCTTCCCCTCTACCATCCCTTGCTCTCTTATCCACTTCCCTCCTATTTTCCTGTAGGGTAAGATAGATTTCCATACACAATTGAGTGTGTATGTTATTCCCTCCATAAGCCAAACTTAATGAGAATAAGATTCACTCATTCCCTTTCACCTTCCCACATTTCCCCTCCACTGAAAAAGCGTTTTCTTGTCTGTTTTATGTGAGGTAATTTACCTCGTTGAACTTCTCCCTTTCTCCTTCTCCAAGTGTAATCCTCTCACCTCATAATTTTATTCTCCAAATATCACCCATTCATCTTCAACTCATCCTGTGCCATCTACCTATCTATCTATCTATCTATCTATCTATCTATCTATCTATCTATCTATCTATCTATCTATCTATCCATGTATCTATCTATAAATATATTTTTATGTACAACTACCCTACTACTGACAAAGGTTTCCTGAGTTATAAATATCATCTTTCCATGCAGGAATGTAAAGAGTTCAACCTTAGTAAGTTTCTTATGATTTCTCTTTCCTGTTTACCTCTTCATGTTTCTCTTGAGATTTGTATTTGAAAGTCAAATTTTCTATTTAGCTCTGATCTTTTCATCAAGAATACTTGAAAGTCCTCTATTTTACTGAATGCCCATTTTCCCCCCTGAAGGATTTACTGTTTTGTTGGGTAGGTGATTCTTCATTGCAATCCTATCCCTTTGTCCTCCATAATATCATATCCTAAGTCCTCTGGTCCCTTAATGTAGAATCTTCTAAGTCTTGTGTTATCTTGAATGTGCTTCCACAGTACTTGAATTGTTTCTTTCTAGGTGCTTGCAATATTTTCTCCTTGATCTGGGAACTCTGGAATTTGGTTACAATATTCCTAGGAGTTTTCCTTTGGAGATCTCTTTCAGGAGGTGATCAGTGGATTCTTTCCATTTCTATTTTCTCCTCTGATTCTAGAATAGAAGGGCAATTTTCCTTGATAATTTCTTTTTCTTTTTTGAACATTTCTTTTTTTTATCATGCCTTTCAGGTAGTCCAATAATTTTTAAATTATCTTTCCTGGATTTTTTTCCAGGTCAGTTGCTTTTCCAATGAGATATTTCACAACGTCTTCTACTTTTTCATTATTTTTGTTGTGTTTTACAATGTTTTAATTTCCAATTGCTCCAGTCTAATTGTTAAGGAAGTATTTTTTTTTCAGTGAGCTTTCAAACTTCCTTTTCCATTTAGCCAATTCTGCTTTTTAAGGCATTCTTTTCCTCATTGGAGTTTTCGGACTTCTTTGACATTTGGGTTAGGTTATTTTTAAGGTATTCTTTTCTTCATTATTTTGGGGTATGTTTTTCATGAATTTCTTGCATCACTCTCATTTCTCTTCCCAGTTTTTCCTCTACTTCTCATACTTGCTTCTCAAAATCCTTTTTGAGTTCTTTCATGGCCTGGGATTCATTTGTATTTTTTCTTGGTGGCTTTGGATGTAGGAGCTTTGACTTTGTTGTCTTCTTCTGGTTGTATGTTTTGATCTTCTTTGTCATCAAAGAAAGATTCTATGGTCTCACTTTTTTTGCATAGTTTGTTCATGTTCTCAGCCAATTACTTGGGTTTTGAACTCTTTGTTAAGGTAGGAGTCTGCTTCCAGTGTGGGAATTATACTGTCCCAAACTTCAGGGATTTTGTGCAGTTGTTTTCATGGATACTTCTATGGACCTGTAAATTTTCAGTTTTTCCAAGGTGGTATGATCAAGGATGAGGTGTTTATTCATTTCCTAGCCTGGGCTCTAGTCTATGAGTGACTACAAGCACTCTTTTCTGTGTTGGAGGCAGAATTGAGGAGGATTCTCTCTTACTGCCACTACAAGCTCCACCACACCAGTGCTCCTTCTACCCCAGGACCGCCACCCAGAATTGTGACCCAGATCCATGCATAGGCAAAGCAAGACAATCCTGCCTCAGCAACAGCAGAGTGATTCCTGTAATTCCCCTCTGATCAGCCACTCAATTCCCACTCTGTCTGTGGGCCAAGAACTCTCGAATCAGCTACCTCTCAGAGGCTGCCCTGGGACTGCTGGAATCAAGTTTCTCTCTCACTGTGGTCACAGACCTTTCCTACTGACCTTCTAATTTGTCTTCGGCATTTGTGGGTTAAGAAGTCTGGAAACTGCCACAGCTGCCCATGATTCTGTCCTCTGAGGCCTGCTTCAGGTTATCTGAGGCCTGATCTTTGCCTGTAATAGACCTTTGAAATCAACCATCCAGGTTGTCTTAGGCTGGAAATTTGTTTCACTCTGCCTTTTTGTGGGTTCTACTGCTCTAGAATTTCTTTAAAGCCATTTTTATAGGTATTTGTGGACTTGGGAGAGAGTTCAAGCAAGTCACTCAGAAAATCTACTTCTTAAGACACGGCAGCAGTGATTCAAAGCAACACTGAATCTCAGGGCTAGAAGGGACCTTAGAGGCCATTTAGTCCAACTGCCACCTGGACAAAACCCCTCCCTTTTTACATACCTGGAAAACAACACCTCAGACTTTGTTTAAAGAATTTTAGCAAATGTAATCCTCTGCACACCAAGGTAACCCATCCTATGTTTGTATAGCTTAAATTATTAGATAGCTTTTGTTTACTTCAAAACCGAATGAGCTTTTGGAAACTTCTGTCTGTTGCTCTCAGTCCTACTTCTGAGATCAAGTAAAACAAATGTGGAAAATTTCCTCCTTGTAACATCTACTCATTGGTCTTGGTTCTGATATATATCTCATATTTCCTTTTTTAGATTGAGGGTTTTTACAGGCATATGCCAGTCCAACTTCCCCTTATCTAATTTATTCTTTTTGAATAGTTGATTTTGTCATTGTTCTCTAGTCAAGTACCATATCCCAGCAAATCTAAGTGAAAATGATAATAAGATTTAGAGCTAAAAAGTAATCTTGAAAGTCAATTAGAGAATCTTTTCATATTAGAATTAAGGAAACCAAGGATTAAATAAGGAAAGTGAGAGTTGACTAAGGTCACACAACCATCAGTAACAAAGCCAGAATTGAGTCCAAATACTCTGACCAAAAATTCAGTGCTCTCTCTAGTATACACCAATGCTTCTCAGGTTAGCATAGTGATCTTCAAAAGGAAAGGTGTTCTTATAAATACCTCTGGTTTAAAAAACAAAAAGCTTCACTCTAGCCATTTTCTTACTATGTTGCCTGCCATCACTGGTGCTCTTACAACCTTTTCTCTAAATATTTTTATTTTTTTTATTCTTTTCATTTTAATATTTTATTTTTCCAATTACACTCAAAAACAAATTTTATATTTATTTTCTTTAATTTTGAGTTCCACATTCTCTCCCACTTACCCACCCCTCCTCATTCCTTGAGAAGGCAAGCAATTTTATATGAATTGTGCAAAACATATTTCCATATTACTCATGTTTCAAAGGAAAGCACAGAGGGGGAAATGAAGAAAGTAAAACAAAAAATTCTTCAATTTGCACTCAGAATCCATCAGTTCTTTCTCTGGATGGGGATAACATTTTTCATCATGGGTTCTTTAGAATTGTCTTCAATCATTGTCTTCAATCATTGTCTTGATCAGAGTAGCTAAATCTTTCACAATTGATCATACTTTTGATATTGTTGTTTTTATATACAATGTTTTCCTTGTTCTGATCGTTTCACATTGCATGAGTTCATAAATCTTCCTAGGCTTTTCTGAATTCATTCTGCTTGTCATGTCTTATAGCACAATAATAGTCCATCACAACCATACCATAACTTGCTCAGTCATTTCTACATTGGTGTACATCCCATTAGTTTCCAATTCCTTTCCAATGGGAAAAAAATAGCTGCTATAAATTTTTTGTACAAATAGGTCCTTTCCCCTTTTCTTTGATCTCTTTGGGATAGAAACCTAGTAATGGTATTGCTAGGTCAAAAGTTATGCATAGTTTTATAACCCTTCGGGTACAGTGGAAAACAATGAATTCTTAGGATATGAGTTTTTTATTCATTGATTCACTTATTAAATGAAACATGAGAGGTTAAATTAAAAGCCTTCTGAAGTCACTTGAAGCTCAGAAATCTTTACCTATAGTAGAAAGAAATCAAGAAAAAAAGAGGAAGGAAGGAAGGAAAGAAAGAAAGAAAGAAGAAAAGAATGAAGGAGGAAAAAAGAGAAGTAAAAAATTCTACTTTAGGTGCTTGAACTACTACCATTCAGCTAAATTCTTAACACATTTATCACCAGCACCAAAAAGACAGTTGCATATTAGCTTTCATTAATCAGAATATAGTGTCTTCCACAATGCGACATCATATTGATTGCATTTTCCACTGATTAGAATACTAATTTTTTTATTTGTTTTCTCACTTTTGTGCACTATTTTTTAAAGGGACATTGACAAACTAGAGTAAATTTAGAGGTGAGAAACCAAGATAATGACTGATTAACCTGGGGATATATAAAGCAGAAAAAAAATTGTTGGAAGGAGTCTTCAGGTTGTCTTTACATATCTGAAAAATTATCACAGAAGAGAGATTCCACAAATTTTGTGTGTGCAATCAATCACTCATATTTAAACATCTATTAGGTGATAAAAAACCATCCTAGAGAGTGGAAATATAAAGAAAAAAATGACAGAATACCTTCCATCATAACATTCAATACGCAAACTCACAATGTAGACATATGCAAAATATGTATCAAAAGAAACACAAGGAAATTCGTGGAGAGGAAGGAGATACTAAATGCAGAGTGGATTAGAAAGGACTCCATGAGGAGATAGTATTTGAGCTGAATTTTGAAGAAATTAAGGGATTCTGTGAGGCAGAAGTGAGAAGGAAATGAATTCTATGCGTGGGGGACAGCCTTTAGAAAGGCACAGACAGGGGAAATATAATATCCTGTGTGAAGAAAAGCAAGAGTGCATGAAGATCAGTAATTTATAATAAGGCTAGAAAGGTAAGTTGATCCAGGTTATGAAAAACTTTAGATGCTATATAGGGAATTTTGTATTTGATCCTAGAAGTAATAGGGAGCTGCTAGAGTTTAAAGAGCAGGTAAGTGGCATGGTCAGATGTTTAGGAATATCACTTCGGCAACTGTGTGAGGGCAAATTGGAGGGTAGAGGAACTTAAGGTATGAGATCAATTAAGAGCCTACTACAAAAACCCAGGTGAAAGGAGATATGGGCCTCAGATGTATCCTGTGAGTGGAGATAAGAGGATGAATGTGAGAGACATTGTGGCAGTTTATATAAATAAGATGTAAAAACTGATTGGAATTGTGGGCTGAGGGAAAGAAAGGAGTTGTAAATGACTCTAGCTGTGAACCTGGTTAGCTACAAAAATGGTGGTACCCTCGAGAAAAAGGAGGAAATGAAGAAGAGGAATAGGTTTGGTGCATGTGAAGATAATAAGTTCTATTTTTCACCTGTTGAGATTGAGACTTTCATGGGATCATCAGTTTAAAACGTGCATTAGATAGTAACTGATCTGGGATTTGAGCTCAGAAGAAAGACTGGGGCTGCATATATAATGTAAGTTGGGGAGTCATCAACACAAAAATAATAATCAAACCCAACGACATGATGAGGTAGCAGTACAAAGAGAGTGGGATCTCAAGGCAGACCCATGGTGGGTATATCTACAATTAGCAAGCATGATATACAGTGATAATGAAATGACACGAGTGAGAATGAGTGGTCAGATAGATAGGAGAACTAAGGGAGAAGAGTGCCACAAAAACTCATAGAGGCGAGACTGACCAGGAGAATATGGTTGCCAAAAAGTACCAAAAGGTTCAGAGATGTCGAGAAGAACGAGAACTGAGAAAAAGGCCATCAGATTTGGCAATTAGATATCATTAGTAACTTTGGAGAGAGTAATTTCATTTGAGACATGAAGCCAGAAATTAGACTTAAAGGAGTTAAGAAATGAATGAAGATAAATTGGAGGCATTAGGTATAGATACTTTTCCCTAGGAGTTCAGCTATGAAAGGAAGCAGAGAAATAGAGAATGATAACCTGAAGGAATAGCTGGGTCAAAGAAGGACTTTTTGGTTTTGTTTTGTTTTGTTTGGAAAGGATGGATAGATCTGGACTATTTGTAGGTATCAGAACATGCACCAATAGGTAGAGATATAGTAAAGATTAGAGAGAATTTCAGAGGGGAAAATAAGTAGTAATTTCATGAGAGAAATTTCAGCTCAATATATGAAACAATGGAAGAAAAGTCTCCATTGCTTTGAATAGATCCTGTATCATTGATTTATTTTTCTTAAACAACTAAATAAGTGTTAGAATGGCCTAGTAGTATTTTAACCAGTCTCTGACATAAGACTAAAAGCCAAAAAAATAAGATCGAGGGTACCATGCCTGACCTGAATTATCTGCCTGTTCCACTTGTGCATAACTGATCCTTTACTATTTGAGCTTGTTCCATGATGGATTCAGAGCAAACCTGGGGCACCCAGCCCTTTGGCCTGGACTCTCTCTAACAACTTCCTTTTAACCTCTTTGTGTGTGTGTGTGTGTGTGTGTGTGTGTGTGTGTGTGTGTGTATATGTGTGTGTGTGTGACAAAGACAGAGACACAGATTGAGAGACTGAAACAGAAACAAAAAGAGACAAAGAAAATGAGACAGAGAAAGAGAGGCAGAGACAGAGAGAAAATCACATTAATGACAACCAGAGCCATTTTAAGATCTTGGAAGTTAGAGGGTTCTACCCAATCTTTATTATTGGTTCTACTTTCTACCCATTTAATCTTGGTGAGTCAGTCACCTCCTAGGGTTAAAGCTCTTTTTCCTCTCACTAAACCTTTATTCACATGTAACTTAACTCTACAAGCCCCCTTCTTATTTCCTCCTTTTCCATTGTTCTTACTATTGTTTCCACTCAATCATTAACAAAGCATTTTACTTCAATCTTTTCACACTCTATCTTGTTCTCAAAGAAATTGTTCTGTCTTCAGAAGACCCTGAATTTCTGCCTACCATTTCTGCTACTAGCTGCTGCTTCTCTCATAATCCTTAATGCTGGTCCAGGAGGAGGACACTTCCTTACTGCTACTTCTAGATTTTGGTACTACCTTTGAGCAACTTCTTCTCCTTGAGGTTCAGTCCGTCTGTCCATATCATCTCCTCTAACTCCCTGTTGATCTACCATCTTTCAGGTTACTATCTCTTTTATTGTCTATGATTTCAGTTCATGGTACTTCTATCTAAGATGGTCCTCATACTTGAAGACTTTAATGTTTACATCGATATGACCTCAAACATATGACATCTTAATTCATCTACTTCTCCAACTTTTATGATCTAGAGCTTCATTCTGTGTCAAGTACTCATGGTATGTTCATGACTTAGAGCTCACCATCACCCCTCATTCTTCAACGTACACTTTTTAAAAAAATTCTAACATTCCCCTCTCTATTACCTACACTATTTCAACTATCTCACAATCCACTCATTGCTAAATCCCTTGTGGTCTACATTTTCTAACTCACAACTCAAATAAAATTGCTCCTTCCAAGGTCATCACTATAACTGTTAAATCCAATGACCCTTCCCTTTTCAGTCTTCACACTACTTGACCTCTCTGTAGCATTTGTTACTAATGATACCCTCTTTCCTCAAATGCTTTCCTCTCCCATGCTTCAGTGACACTGTTCTCCCTCTCTTCTACCTGTCTGCTGATCCAACCTCAGACTCCTTTTGTTACTGAATATACTTCTCTCATTCCTTTAGTGGGGACACTTTCCCCTTTTCTTTCTGCTTTCTTATGGAGGACTCAGCTTTTATGGGCCCAAATACACTGTTGACTCCTGGAACTCTCTCTCTCTCTCTCTCTCTCTCTCTCTCTCTCTCTCTCTCTCTCTTTCCACCCATATAACTATATATAACTACTCTACATATATATGTATGTATACATGTATGTGTGTATATATAGATATAGATATAATCTCTTTTGACTGTCAATAATACATTTTCAACTGAATATAACATATCAATTCTTAGAGGTCTCTCACTCAAATTCAAAATATCCAAAGTAGAATTTGTTATTCCCCAAGCCATAAATGTAACTCAAACTTTCCCAGTTCTATTACGGTTATCACCTTCCTCTCAGTAACTCAGTTTTGGAAATACCTAATCTTTTGGGAATCTTATTTTTCTCTAATTCCCAAAACTCAGTTTTAGAGTCTTGTTAATTCTAGCATTACAATATCTCTTGAACTTACCCCATTCTCACTCATACAATGACAAACTGTAGTTCTGGCCCTAATCACCATTTGCCTATAATACTATAATAGTTATTAATTTATTTCTCTACTTCCAATTTTTCCATCCACAGAGCTGATAAAATTATTTTCTGAATACAGAACTGATCATCTCATTGCTCAAAAGTCTTCAGTAGCCCCCATTAAATTAATACAACATTTGAGGTCCTTCACATTCTGGCCCTAACCACTTTGTAATCTTTGTTACATATCACTATCCTTCACATATAAGATGTCTGACCCAAACTGGTCTACTTCCATTTTGCAAATTCAACAGTCCAGCTCCCACTGTCATTCATTTGTGTGTCATCCCTAATTTTGAAATGTATTCTCTCTTCATCAGAGTCTCTCAGAAGACTTTCCTTCTTTCAATATTCCACTTAGGTAACACCTCCTCCTTGAAGCCTCTCATGCAACATTTTCCTCTAAAGATTTAGTGCTTTCCCTTTCCTCAATTTCCTTGTACTAGACTTACTCATATGCATATGCTACAGAAACGCACACACATACATATATACTTATATAAAACTATTTTCATTTTGTCTTTCCACCCTAGAGCCTGCAAATTGAATTTACTTAGATATTTCTTTCATTGAAATAAGTTACAAAATATAAGGAACACATTTCTGTGTGTACTTCATTTTTTTTTCTTTTAAATATTCACTTTTGTAAGATTGTGAGTTCTAAATATTTTCCCTCCTTTTCCTTTCCCCTCCCCAATATGGCAGCCAATCTGATACACATACACACACACACACACACACATACACACACATATATATAATCATATTAAACATATTTCCACATTAGTCATGTTGTGAAAGAAGCAGAACAAAAGGGAAAAGCATGAGAAAGAAAGTAAGAGAGAGAAAAAAAATATTATGTTTCAATCTGCATTCAGACTCCACAGTTTTTTCCTCTGGATCTGGATAGTATTTTCCATGAGGAGTATTTTGGAATTCTCTTCGAAATTGATTCTTGTATTTCTGAGAAGAATTAACTTTTTCAAAGTTGGTCATCACACAATGTTGCTGTTATGGTGTACAATGTTCTCCTGGTTCTGCTCATGTCACTCAGAATCAGCTCATTCAAATCATTCCAGGGTTTTCTGAAGTCCACTTGCTTATCATTTCTTTTTTTTCTTTTTTTCTTTTTAAAATTTTATTAATTAATTTATTTTTAGTTTTCAACATTCACTTCCACAAGATTTTGAGTCCAAATTTTCTCCCCACCTCTTGCCTCTCCCCACCCCAAGATGGCATGCATTCTGAATACCCCTTCCCTTAATCTGTTCTCCTTTCTATCTCCTCTCCTCTTATCTCCTTTCCCTTCCATTTTCCTGTAGGGCAGGATAGATTTCTATACCCCATTGCCTGTATATCTTATTTCCCAGCTGCATATGAAAACCATTTTTAACATTTGTTTTTAAAACTTTGAGTTCCAAATTTTCTCCCCTTTTCTCCCACACCCACCCTCATTGAGAAGGCAAGCAACTTGATAGAAGTTATACAAGTGTAGTCATGCAAAACACTTCCACAATAGTGGAAAACAAAGTGTATTTCCCTTCATCTCATCAAACGTCCCTCATTTATTCTATTCTCTTTTTTTGACCTAGTCCCTCCTCAGAAGTGTTTGCTTCTGATTATCTTTTTCCGCAATCTGACCTCCCCTCTATCATCCTCCACTCTCTTATCACCTTTCCCCTATTTTCCTGTAGGATAAGATATATTTCCATACCCAATTGAGTATGTATGTTATTTCCTCCTTAAGCCAAACCTACTGAGAATAAGATTCACTCATTCCCTCTTACCTTCGTGTATTTCCCCTCTACTGAAAAAACCTTCTCCTGTCTGCTTTATGAGAGATAATTTACACCATTCTACTTCTCCCTTTCTCCTTTTCTCAGTATAGTCCTCTTTCACCCTGTAATTTTATTGTCCAGATATCACCCATTCACCTTACACTCACCTTGCACCCTCTATCTATTCATCCATCCATCTGTCTATCTATCTATCTATCTATCTATCTATCTATCTATCTATCTATCTATTTCTCTATACATATAATTTTTCCCTCCAACTATCCTAATACTGATGAAGGTCTCAAGAGGTACAAATATCATCTCTCCATGTAGGAATGTAAACAGTAAAACCATAATAAGTCCCTTATGATTTCTCTTTCTTGTTTATATCTTCATGCTTCTCTTGAGTTCTGTATTTGAAAGTTGAATTTTCTATTCATCTCTGGTCTTTTCATCAAGAATGCTTGAAAGTCCTCTATTTTACTGAATATCCATTTTTTTTCCCCTGAAGGATTATACTCAGGTTAGCTGGGTAGGTGATTTTGGTTGTAATCTTACCCATATTATATTCCAAGCTTTCTGGTCCCTTCATATAGAAGCTGCTAAATCTTGTGTTATCCTGATTATTTCCACAGTTCTTGAATTGTTTCTTCCTGGCTGCTTGCTATATTTTCTCCTTGACCTGGGAACTCTGGAATTTGGCTACAATATTCCTAAGAGTTTTCCTTTGGATTTCTCCTTCACAGGTGATCAATGGATTCTTTCCATTTCTATTTTCCCCTCTGGTTCTAGAATTTCGGGGCAATTTTCCTTGATAATTTCTTGAAAGATGATGTCAAGGCTCTTTTTTTTATCATGGCTTTCAGATAGTGCAATAATTATTAAATTGTTTTTTCAATGAGATATTTCATATTGTCTTCTATTTGTTTTCATTCTTTTGGTTTTGTTTTTATAATATCTTTATTTCTCATAAAATCACTAGCTTTGAATTGCTCCATTCAAATTTTAAAGAAGTATTTTCTCCAGTGAGCATTTGGGCTTCCTTTTTCATTTGGCCAGTTCTGCTTTTTGAGGAATTTTTTCCTCATTAGATTTTGGACTTCCTTTCCTATTTGGGTTAAGCTACTTCTTAAGGTGTTATTTTCCTCAGTATTTTTTTGGGTATCCTTTAGGAAGCTATTGAGTTGTTTTTCATGATTTTCTTGCATCACTCTCATTTCTCTTCCCAGATTTTCCTCTACTTCTCTTACTTGCTTCTCAAAATCCCTTTTGAGCTCTTCCAAGGCCTGGGACTGATTCGTATTTTTCTGGGAGGCTTTGGATGTAGGAGCTTTGACTTTGTTGTCTTCTTCTGATTGTATATTTTCATCTTCTTTTTCACCAAAGTAAGATAATAAAGTCTGACTCTTTTTGCGCTGCTTGCTCATGATCCCAGCCAATTACTTCAGTTTTAAACTCTTTATTAAGGTAGAGGTCTGCTTCCAATGTGGAGAATGTAGTGTCCCAAGCTTTGGGGTTTGTACAGCTATTTTCAGAGATACTTCTACTGACCTATAAATTTTCACTTGCTCCAAGGTAGTATGACCAAAAGTGAGATATTACTCCCTTCCTGGCCTATGTTCTGGGTCCTTTTCCCATTTTTATAGTTTCTTTGGAATGCAGACTGGGGAGGTATTGTTGAGTCAATGAGTTTGCATAGCAGTGCTTCAGTGTTCCAATTTTTCCACATCTCCAGTATTTATGATTTTCTTGTTTTGTCATATTATCCAATTTAATAGTTGTGAGGTGGTACCTCAAAAGTGTTTTAACTTGCATTTCTCTAATCAATGATGATTTAGAGCATTCTTTCATATGACTATAGATGGCTTTAATTTTTTCCTCTGAAAACTGCCTGTTCATATGCTTTGACCATTTGTCAATTGGAGAATGACTTATATTCCTATAAATTTGACTGAGTTCTCCATATATTTTTAAAATGAGGCCTTTATCAGAGACACTGGCTGTAAAAATTGTTTCTCAGTTTGCTGTTTCAGTTCTAATCTCAATTGCAATAGCTTTGTGTAAAACCTTTTCAATTTGGGGGGTGGAGCCAAGATGGCAGAGTAAAAGCAGTGACTTGCTTGAGCTCTCCCCAAAACCCATCCAAATATCTATAAAAATGGGCTCTAAACAAATTCTAAAGCAACAGAATCCACAAAAAGACAGAGTGAAACAAATTTCCAGCCCAA
This sequence comes from Phascolarctos cinereus, assembly GCF_003287225.1. Taxonomy (NCBI): domain Eukaryota; kingdom Metazoa; phylum Chordata; class Mammalia; order Diprotodontia; family Phascolarctidae; genus Phascolarctos; species Phascolarctos cinereus. The sequence goes on along the minus strand of NW_027555625.1, from coordinate 364,956,726 downwards.
GACAACCTGTATAGTTGATCAGAAAGGTATATCACACCTAGCAGGAAGAGGAGTGCAGTGTGGCATGGGCATGCAGGCCACAGTGAACCTGGAGCTGGCCTCAGATGACTGAATTGCAGGCAGCTGTGGTGGTTTCCTGACTTCTCAGCCCACAAACTCCAAAGACAACTCAGAAGGTCAGTGGGAAAAGTCTGTTTCTGCAGTGAGAGAGAAGCTAGGTCTTAGCCTCAGTTACCAAGCAAGAGTGGCCCCAAGGCAGTGGCTGCTTCTGAGCTTCTGGCCAACAGACAGGGGAAATTGGGTGGCTGATAAGAGGGGTATTGCAGGGATTTCTTTGCCACTGCTGAGGCAGCAATCTCTTGCTTTGCCCATGTTTGGATCTGGGTCACAGTTCTGGGTGGCAGTCCTCTGGCAAGGAAGAGCACTGGTGTGGTGAAGCTTGTAGTGGCTGTGGAAAGAAAATATTCCTCACAGTTCCAAGGCATGAAAAAGTGCTTGTGGTCACTCATAGACCAGAGCACAGTCTAGGAAAGGAGTAAACACCTCACCCCTTATCATACAAAATTGAAAGAACCAAAAAATTACAGGCCCCTAGAAGTATCTCTGAAAACAGCTGTACAGACCCCCAAAGCTTGGGACAGTACATTATCCACATTGGAAGCAGACCTCTACCTTAATAAACAGTTTATTATTTAAGTAATTGGCTGGGATCATAGCAAACTTCACAAGAAGTGTCAGACCATAGAATCTTTCTTTTGTAACAAAGAAGATCAAAACATACAACCAGAAGAAGACAACACAGTCAAAGCTCCTACATCCAAAATCTGCAAGAAAATACAAGAATCAGTCCCAGGCCTTAGAAGAGCTCAAAAGGCATTTTGAGAAGCAAGTAAGAGAAGTAGAGGAAAACCTGGGAAGAGAAATGAGAGTGATGCAAGAAAATCATGAAAAACAAGTCAACAACAAGTCAGACCCCCCCCCAAAAAAAAGCACTGAAGAAAATAACACCTTAAAAAATAGCCTAACCCAAATGGCAAAAGAGATGCAAAAAGACAATGAGGAGATGAATGCCCTAAAAAGCAAAGTTGGCCAAATGGAAAAGGAAGTCTGAAAGATTATTAAGAAAATACTTCCTTAAAAACTAGAATAGAGCAATTGGAAGCTAGTGACTATAGGAGAAATCAAGACACTGTAAAACAAATCCAAAAGAATGAAAAATTAGAAAACAATGTGAAATATCTCATTGGAAAAACAACTGACCTGGAAATAGATCCAGGAGAGAGAATTTAAACATTATTGGACTATCTGAAAGCCATGATCAAAAAAGAGCCTAGAAATCGTCTTTCAAGAAATTATCAAGGAAAACTGCCCTGATATTTTTGAATCAGAGGGTGAAACAGAAATTGAAAGAATCCACCTATTTCCTCCTGAAAGAGACCCCCAAAGGAAAACTCCTAGGAATATTGTAGCCAAATTCCAGAGTTCCCAGGTCAAGGAGAAAATGTTGCAAGCAGCCAGAAAGAAACAATTCAAGTACTGTGGAAACACAATCAGGATAACACAAGATTTAGCAGGTTCTAGATTGAGGGACTGCAGGGCATGGAATACAATATTCTGGAGGGCGAAGGAGATAGGATTACAACCAAGAATCAGCAAAGCTAGTATAATCCTTCAGGGGAAAAAATGGTCATTCCGTGAAATAGAAGACTTTCAAGCATTCTTGATGAAAAGACCAGAACTGAATAGAAAATTTGACTGTCAAATACAGGACTTAAGTGGAACATGAAGAGATAAACAGGAGAGAGAAATCATAAGAGACTTATTAAGGTTGAACTGTTTGCTTTCCTGCATTGAAAGATGGCATTTATAGCTCATGAAACCTTTGTCATTATTAGGGTAGCTGGAGAGAAAAAATTTACATATATGTATGTATATATATATATAAACAGAGGGCACAGGGTGAGTTGAAGTTGAAGGGGTCATATCTGGAGAATAAAATTAAGGGTTGAGAGGATTATACTAGGAGAAGGAGAAAGGGAGAGGTACAATGGGGTACATTATCTCACACAAAACTGATAAGAAAAGGCTTACAGTGGAGGGGAAATGGGGGAAGGTGAGAGGGAATGAGAGAATCTTATTCTAATAATATTTGGCTTAAGGAGGGAATAACATACAAACTCAATTGACTATGGAAATCTGTCTTACCCTACAAGAAAATAGGGGGAGAAGGGGACAAGAGAGCAGGGGGATGATAGAGAAGAGGGCAGATTGGGAAAGGGGTAATCAGAAGCAAATACTTCTGAGGAGGGACAGGGTGAAAAGAAAGAATAGAATAAATGGGGGGGCAGGAGAGGATTAAGGGAAATTAGTTTTTCACAACATGTCTACTATGAAAGTGTTTTGCCTAACTTCACAGGTATAGTCTGTATTGAGTTGCTTGCCTTTTCAATGAGGGGGAGTGGGGAGTGAGGAAAGGACAAAATTTGGAACCCAAAGTTTTAAAAACACATATTTAAAAAAATGTTTTCACATGCAACTGAGAAATAAGAAATACGGAAAATGGGGTAGAGAAATCTATCCTGCCCTACAGGAAAATAGAAGTGGAAGGGACAAAGAGAAGATGGGGGTGGGGGAGATAGAAGGGTGGACAGACTAGGGAAAGGGGTTTTCAGGATGCATGCCATATTGGGATGGGGGTGGGGTGAAATGGGGTGAAAATTTGAAATTCAAAATCTTGTGGCATTAAATGTTGAAAACTAAAAATTAAAAAATTCATATTTTGAAAAAAAGGACTGTCCTTTCCCCTAGTCCCTTACTCATCTGACTTTATTCTATTGTTTTATAAGTTGGTGCACCCTTTCCCCACAGAGTGTGCACACAGAGTTAGGTGAATGAGTCTCAGAATTATGGGTGAAATGTGATGGTTTCATTCTTCTGGCTTCACTTTCTGTTCAAGAAATGTTTAAGATAATAAAAAAATTAGAAAAGAGCAATTGGAAGCTAGTGAGTGTAGGAGAAATTAAGACACTGTAAAACAAATCAAAAAGAATTAAAAATTAGAAAACAATGTGAAATATCTCATTGGAAAAACAACTGACATGGAACATAGGTCCAGGAGAAAGAATTTAAAAAGTATTGGACTATCTGAAAGCCATGATCAAAAAAAGAGCCTAGACAGCATCTTTCAAGAAATTATCAAGGAAAACTGCCCTGATATTTTAGAACCAGGGTGAAATAGAAATTTAAAGAATCCACCAATCTCCTCCTGAAAGAGACCCCCAAAGGAAAACTCCTAGGAATATTGTAGCCAAATTCCAGCTTTCCTAGGTCAAGGAGAAAATATTGCAAGCAGCCAAAAAGAAACAATTCAAGTATTGTGCAAACACAATCAGGATAACACAAGATTTAGCAGCTTCTAGATTAAGGGACTGCAGGGCATAGAATATAATATTCTGGAGGGCAAAAGAGATAGGATTAGAACCAAGAGTCACTTACCCAGCAAAACTGAATATAATCCTTTGGGGGGATAATGGTCATTCAGTGAAATAGAGGATTTTCAAGCATTCTTGATGAAAAGACCAGAACTGAATAGAAAATTTGACTTTCAAATACAAGACTCAAATGGTACATGAAGATATAAACAGGAGAGAGAAATCATAAGAGACTTATGAAGGTTGAACTGTTTACATTCCTGCATGGAAAGATGATATTTGTAATGCATGAGACCTTTGTCAGTATGAGAGTAGTTGGAGGGAAAAAATTATGTGTAGGTATATATAGATAGATAGATTGATAGACAGACAGACAGACAGACACAGACAGACAGACAGATAGATAGATAGATAGATAGATAGATAGATAGATAGATAGATAGATAGATAGATGGCACAGGGTGAGTTGAAGATGAATGGGTCATGTCTGGAGAATAAAATTAAGGAGGAGAGAGGATTATACTGGAGGAGCAGAAAGGGAGAGGTAGAACAGGTAAATTATTTCACAAAAAAAAACAGAAAAGTAAAGGCTCTTACAGTGGAGGTGAAACAGGGGAAAGTGAGAGGAAATAAGTGAATCTTATTCTCATAGGATTTGGCTTAAGGAGGGCATAACATACACACTCAATTGGATATGGAAATCTGTCTTACCCTACAGGAAAATAGGGGGAGAAGGGGGCAAGAGAGCAAGGGAATGATAGAGAGGAGGACAAATTGGGAAAGGGGGTAATCAGAATCAAACACTTCTGAGGAGGCACAGGGTCAAAAAGAAGAATAGAAGAAATGGAGAGGGGCAGGATAGGATCAAGGGAAATAGAGTTAGTTTTTCAAAACACAACTACTATGGAAGTATTTTGCATAACCACATATATATAACCTATATTGAGCTGCTTGTCTTTTCAATGAGGGTGAGTAGGGAGGGAGGAAGGGAGAAAATTTGGGGCCCAAAGTTTTAAAAACACATGTTTAAAAAAAAGTTTTCATATGCAACTGGGAAATAAGAAACACAGGAAATGGGTTACAGAAATGTATCCTGCCCTAAAGGAGAGTAGAAGGGGAAGGGGATATGAGAAGGAGGGGAGAGATAGAAGGGAGGCAGACTAGAGAAAGGGATATTCGGAATGCATGCCATCTTGGGGTGGGGGAGGGGTGAGATAAAATTTGAAACTCAAAATCTTGTGGAAATAAATGTTGACTAAAAATAGATAAATTTTAAAATTAAAAAAAACTTTTAAAATTTAATGTAATCAAAATTATCCATTTTGCGTCTTATAGTGTTCTGTATCTCTTGTTGGATCATAAAGTCTTACCTTCTCCAAGGATTTGAAAGGTAAACAATTCCCTGTTTTCTTGATTTGCTTATAGTATCACCCTTTACATCTAAATCGTGTATACATTTTGACCTTATCGTGGTATGTGGCATAAAATATTGGTCTATATTCACTTTCTGCTGTACTATTTTCTGTTTTCCCAGAAGTTTCTGTCAAATAGTGAATTCTTTTCCTAGAAGCTGGAGTCTTTGGGTTTATCAAGCAGTAGATTACTATAGTTATAGACAAGTGTGTCTTGTGTACCTAACTTATTCTACTAATCCAGCGCTGTATTTCTTATCCAGTCCCAAGTACTTTCAATGATTGCTTCTTTATAATACAGTTTTAGATCTAGTGCAACTAGGTCACCCTCCCTTGCATTTCTTTTCATTAATTCCCTTGATATTCTTGAACTTTTGTTCTTCCAGATCAATTTTGTTATTGCGTTTCCTAGCTGTATAAATATCTATATCTATGTACTTGATAAGTTGGTTGGTATGGCATTGAATAAGCAAATTAATTTAAGTAGAATTGTCATTTGTATTAAATTAGCTCAGCCTGCCCATCAGAAACAGGTATTTTTTTTTCAAATTATTTAGATCTGACTTAATTTGTGTGAAAAAGTGTTTTGTAATTGTTTTATATAATCCCTGTATTTGTCTTGGCAGATAGATTCCCAAATATTTTATATTGTCTACAGTTACTTTAAATGGAAATACAGTTTTATCCCTTCCTGCTGGGCTTTTTTCAGTAATATATAGAAATGCAATGATTTATGAGGGCTTATTTTATATCCTGCAACTTTGCTAATGTTGTTAATTATTTCAAGGAGTTTTTTAGCTGACTCTCTAGGATTCTCTAAGTATACCATCATGTCATCTTCAAAGAGTGAAAGATTTGTTTCTTTTTTGCCTATTCTAATTCCTTCATTTTTTTCTTCTCTTATTGCTAACAGTAATATTTCTAGTACAATATTGAATAACTGTGATGATGACGGACATCCTTGTTTCACCTCTAATCTTATAGGAAATGCTTCTAGCTTATTCCCATTACATACAATGTTCGTTAATGGTTTTAGATAGATGCTACTTATCATTTTAAAGAAAACTCCATTTATTCCTACACTTTCTAGCATTTTTAATAGGAATGGGTATTGTATTTTGTCAAAAGCATTTTCTGCATGTCTTGTCATAATCATATGATTTTTTAAATTTTGTTATTGATATAGTCAATTATGTTGATAGTTTTCCCAATATTGAACTAGCCCTGTATTCCCAATATAAACCCCACCTGGGTCATAGTGTATTATCCTCATGATATGTTGCTGTAGTCTCTTTGCTAATATTTTGTTTAAGATCTTTGCATCAACATTCATTAGGGAAATCGGTTTATAATTTTCTTTCTCTGTTTTGGCTCTTCCGAGTTTCAATATTAGCACTGTATTTGTATCATAAAAAGAATTTGGTAGTACTCCTTTTTCTGTTTTTTCAAATAGTTTATATAGTACTTGAATTAGTGGTTCTTTAAATGTTTGGTTCAATTCACTCATGAACCCATCTGGCTCTGGAGATTTTTTTTCCCCAGGAAGTTAATGTTTTGTTCAATTTATTTTTCTAAGGTGGGATCATTTATTCATTCTATTTCTGGATGTGTTACTCTAGGAAATTTATATTTTCATAAATATTCATCCATTTCACTTAGATTGCCAGATTTATTGACATAATGTTGGTTAAAATGGCTCCTAATTATTTTTTTATTTCCTCTTCATTGGTGGTGAATTCACACTTTTCATTTTTGATATCGATAATTAGGTTTTCCTCTTTATTTTTTTAAATCAAGTTATCCACAGGTTTATCTATTTTATTGTTTTTTTTTTCATAAAACCAGCTCTTAGTTTTATTTGTTAGTTCAATAGTTTTCTTACTTTCAATTTTATTAATCTCTCCTTTGATTTTGAGAATTTCTAATTTGGTATGTCATTAAGGATTTTTAATTTGTTCTTTTTCTAGCTTTTTTAGTTGCATGCCCAATTCATTGATCTCCTCTTTCTCTATTTTATTCATGTAAAGATCTATAGATATACAATTTCTGGAGGAACTGCTTTGAACCTGTCCCAAGCTTCTTATTCTGGCACCCAGGGGCCTGGTCATTGGCTTTAAGTGTTGGGGACTCAGGTGCTCACATCTGGAGATTATAACAGTCTGGTATCTTGCCTGATAATGAGCTGGTGTCCTAGTCATGATGTCTGGTGTGAGCTGAGGCCAAATGTGGTTTTTCTGTTTCCATGAAGCTATCCATGAAGCACGTGAAATTCAGGCTCCTGGAGGATGCCTGCCCACAATGGGCTGTGCTGAAGCACATGAAGTCCGTAGCCCTTCTGGGGCTGCACTGAAGCATGAGTAGGTCTGGATAATGGGGGATGCCTGTATACCTGGGACTGTGCATGTACATCATGGTTCTCTGAGCTGGAATCTGCCAGTTGCCCTGGCTATGCTGAGTGGGGGGGTCCTGGTGTTGACATTTGCCTGCTCTACCACCCTGGGGCTCAAGATCTCCTGTTGGTTTGTTGATGTGGAGCTTGCCACTGGCTTACTTGGATGCTTCCTGTCCTGGAATGTGCTCCCCTTTTACCTGAGTGAAATGAACATTTCTTGCTGATTCTCCAAGTTTTCTGGGTTAAGAAACTGCTCCATACCATCTTCCCACTGGCCCTGCTATTCCAGGCAGTATTTTTTTGTTTTTTTTAGAGGTCAATAGGGGAGAGCGATAGCTACTTACTGCTTACTGCTTACTCTGCCATCTTGGGTTTTGGAAGTCCAAATTTATCTATCCTTGCAATTAAATCTTACACCACGCATTGCATATGACAGACTATCAGTAATTTGTGTGTATTTGAAAGACCATCGCTCATCTAGATGTTTTATATTATCAAAGGACAAATAGAGCACAAACAACACAAAGCCAATGCAACCAAAATTCAAGGGGAATCAGAAAGTTGAGAAACAATTCTTACAACCAGTGTCTCTGATAAAGGGTACATTTCTAAAATATATACATACATACACACACACACACACACACACACACACACATATATACATATATATAAATATATATATATATATATGTATATATGTAAGTATGCATATAACTGACTCAAATTTGTAAGAATGCAAATCTTCCCCCAATTGATAAATGGTCAAAGGATATAAACAGGCAGTTTTCAGAGGAAGAAATTAAAGTTATCTATAGTCACATAAAAATGATCTACATCACCATTGTCTGGAGAAATGCAAATTAAAACAAATCTGAGGTACCACCTCGCACTCATCAAATTGGCTCACATGAGAAAACAGAAAAATGATAAATGTTGTAGAAAATATGGGAAAATTGGAACACTAATGTGTTGTTGGTGGAACTGAACTGATCCAACCATTCTGGAGAACAATTTGGAACTATGCCCAAAGGGCTATAATACTGTGAGTAATCTTTACCCAGCAATATTATGTCTGGGTCTGTATCACAAAGAGATCATAAAATGGGGGAAAGTACCCACATGTACAAAAATATTTATAGCAGATCTTTTTGTGGTGGCCAAGAATTAGAAATTCAGGGGATGCCCATCAATTGGGGAGTGGCTTAACAAATTGTGGTATGTGAATGTAATGGAATACTATCATTCCAGAAGAAATGATGAGCAGATGAACTTCAGAAAACCCTGAAAGATTTGCATAACCTGATGCTGATTGAAGTGAGCAAAAACAGGAGAACAGTGTACCCAATAATAGTAACATTGTGTGATGACCAACTTTGATGACTTAGCTCTTCTCAGCAATGCAAGCATCTAAGACAATTCCAAAGGAGTCATTATGGAAAATGCTATCCACATCCAGAGAATGAACTGTGCAGTCTGAATGCAGATCAAAGCATACTATTTTCTCTTTTTTTGTTGTTGTTTTTACTTTCTCATGGTTTTTCACTTTGTTTCTAATCCTTCTTTACAACATGACTAGTGTGTAAATATGTTTAATATGATTATGCGTGTATAGCCTATATCAGATTGCATGCAATCTTGGGGAAGGAGGAAAAGAAGGAAGTAATGAAAGAAAATTTAGAACTTAAAATCTTATAGAAGTGAATGTTGAAAACTAAAAATAATAAACAATATAAAAATTTTTAAAAGGATTAATAAATTCTGCCCTTAACCAACTGTTTCTAAAGAATATGTTATTCCACCTCAATAGAAGGGTGGATTTGAAATGGACTCTAATTAAATATTTCTATCTTCAGTATTTTGTAATTTGATAAAATATCACCCCTTCCCTTAGGAAGAAATACAGCATAATATTAAAAAGTAAAACATTGACATTGATGAAGATTGTTGACTATAAAAGCAAGTGACTACTTGCTAGGGATGTTGAAAATTCCTTGTTGAAGGAAAACTGGTGAGGGAGTTTCTCTATTCTTGAGTAAAAAAGTGTGTCCACTCTTCTAATAGCTATTGTAGCTCTGAGGCATCAGGAGAGGCAAGAGGAATGGAGGCCACATGGAAATAGGGCAAGACTTTGAAGACTTTTGTTCAAAGAGCTGAATGAAGCATTTGACTCTCCTCTCTCCCTTTTATTAACCCCCCCTTCTAATATTGTGTCAAGCCTTACCATGTCTAGTTACGCAGTATTTTTGCCATTCAGTCCCTATATTACTCTCCCATTTCCACTACCCTATTTCAGAACTAATGCTTTAGAAGTATTTGTTAAATTTCATTGAATTTATGACCAAAACTTTAGTATGATGGAATTAGGAGGCTGAGAAGAAAGAAAATATTTGCTGTTTAACAGGTGTGTCATGGTAAATGTTTAAAAATTAGCTCTTCTAATATGCGTTACATACTTTTAAGTATTTTTCCATTAACATTTTCTGCATCCCTTTCTTAAGTTTAGTTGACTGACATAACAATAAATCAAACCCTGATTTGTAGCATTTGCTAATTACTGAAGTGCAAATACTCATAGTGAAAATTTAACATCAGTTGTTTTGAGTCTGTTTCAAATGGTTTTAGCATATCACTGATTTGAAGTAAGAGAAGAACTTAGGGACCATTTTTATATAGGAGGAAATTCAGACCTAGTATAGGGAAGAGACTTATATCACTGGTTTATAACTAGTTAGTTCCTCAGCACCAATCTTCCAATCCATAGCTCTACTAGCCCAACATGACTAAGGTTAAGGTATCTCAGGTTTTTTTGATAATTGTTATGTGCTGGGGCAAGGGGAATTATGACATTTAGGGGTATAATAGCAAGGGTTCTTTCCGTATGTCAACATACTATTGCGTACAAGTAAGAAGGACATTTTTTTTTCCTTCTGTGTGAATACTCAAAATACAAAGTGTCTGCACCAAAACCGTTGAGTTTCTGTGTGTAAAATACATAGGGCAAAGAAAGACCCCATAAAATAACTGTGGTTAGTGGCTTATGGAGTCTAGATGGTGGGAAAGAGTAAAAAAGTAGGGAAGGAAGGAACTTGCTTTTAATCAATGGGATAATCATGACATAAGGCACCCGTCTCTCACCACTGTTTCTTTTCCCACAGTACAGGCTTCCTCTTCTTTACCAACTCCCCCTCTGCTGGTTGAATGAAAATTTGGCCCAGTTTTTTTTTTTTAATATAGATACATTAAAAAACAGACATGGATCTTCAAAGGAGCCTGCTATTTAGCTGGCGACAGAATGTTTATAGCCACAATTTGTTTAACTCTGATAAAATGCACATGCTCATATATTTTATTTAACTTATTTTTTTTCCAAAACCAGACTTACAACATGCAAGAGCCCATACAATTGCCATCCAGTGAAGCAACATGAAAAACCTCCACCAGAACTGAAATGTATTTTGGGGAACATTTGTATTTCAAATCCATGGAGTGCCAAAGTAAGAGGCAGTCTAATAGCTCCTTAAGACAGGAATACAATATTGTGCTAAAGACTGGATATCTCTTTAACCTAGACAGCACTTAGACATCAGAATCAAACTATTTGTATATCCAATATAGGATAATCATACCCTAACTCATTTAAATATGATGGGAATATCTATGGTGAACTAAAAGGTTTTTTTTTACCTTTTTAACAAAGTTAAAAAAAATCTTAATCAGCCTTGACTTTCATTCATTTCTTTATTCCTTTATAGCTATTATTAATCAGCATTATGGCAAGGCAGATTCATACTATGCCTAAACCAATGCTCCTGTGCTAAATAGTGCCAGATTTGTTACAACAGTTAGACAATTGACTTCTCCCTCCTGCTCAACCCCTTTGTGTGATCCTAAATCAAATAAGCAGTGTTTCCTTCTTACATTATGCTTGATACATGACATGCCAAGAATCTCTTCCTCTGCTACACTGCCTGGCATTTGTGTGTTTTGGGACAGGGAGAAAAGGGTAAGGTGAAGAGGGAGTTTTCATTTGTCATGTGATCATTCAAGGAGATTCTGTGCATTATCTTTTCTTTGTGCTCTGTGTGATGAATCCTGAAATTCTACATTCCTACACCACCTTCATGCATAAGATCATTATGGGCCACAATATTTCTCCCTCACCCAATTGTCAATCAGCTTTGGGCATACATAGCTGAAACAAGTCCAGGAATAGAATTCATATTTGGATTTTTTTGCTCTGCAATTCCAATGCAAATACATATATTAATGTAGCAAAAATATGTATTACTTTTGGAGCAGGAATTCAATTCTAAGTACCATATCTGTGAAAAGTCCATATAATGTCTATAAAATTCCTAAACATCCCGTAGGTTCAATATATTATCTTCCCCCAAAAAACAAAACAAAAACCTGAGTTTTTGTTATAAAATGTGAATACTTTCTAATTACCCACATAGATAAAAAGGCAACTGGCTACCACCACAACTTTGACATGGCTATCATCACCTTCCAAATTTAGATAAGCAAAGTCATAAATCAATTTAAAGATTTAACACATATTCATTCAACAAAAATAATGTCATCTATTCCACTCAAATCAAAACTTCGTAGTACTTGTGTTCATACATACATATGAATGCCTATATGTAGTTATATATACATACTGCATATGTTACATGTAAAATGAAATTACATTTCCAGTTCTTTGATACCCCTCTTACAGCTTATCCTCAATTAATAATAATAATAATAATAATAATAATAATAATGCTAAATATGTAGAAGTTTATGTTTACAAAGTAATTTTTAAATGTTATCTTATTTAATTGTTGAAACAATCTTGAAAGTCAGATGCTATTATTACCCTCATTCTACAAATGAGGAAACTGAAGAAAACATCCCAGGGTCACAAATCTATTAAATGTTAAGCCACAATTTGTACTCACATTTTCCTGACTCCATGTCCATTGTCCTATCTGCCACACCACCTACCTCTCTTGTACACAAAAAATCAATTAATTATTGTCCTATTTTTGACCCTAACTTCTCTATTTAGTATGATGCACATCCACATTAATAGTTGTTCTTTCCTGTTCATTGCCCCACATATCCAATCGTGTGCCAAGTCCTATTGATTCTAACTATATATCTCTCCTATAGGTTCTTTCCTTTTTATATTGTTAAAACCATGTTCTGGCTTCATCACATGATGTACTTTTTCACTATCTTCCTAACTGGTCAACCTTTTCTCCTGTTTCTTCTCTAGTCCATCTATTACAGAGTTAAAATAATCTTCCTGACACATTGTTCTATATCACAATTCCTATTCTATATCACAATTGAGAAAACTTCTAAAGTCCCCTTTGCTTATAAAATAAAGTTAAAATTCCTCAGCTTTGTATTTAAGATCATATACAACTTGGCTCAAGCCCCCTAATACAGTGTTATTTCAACGTACTTCCCTTTAAACACTTAAAATTCCATCTAAGTAGATTGCTAACTATTCCTTAACAATAACTAATTTTCTACTGCTTCTGAGGATTTGTTTATGCCATGGTGCCACATATGTAATTTTTGAAAACTTTCTCTCCCTTCAAGGCTTTATTCAGGATTATCCTATTTAGTTTTAAAAGGCTTCTTCCACAGATGAGGAGGATGCAATTTTATCTTCTTAAAATTTCCCTGAAAAGTTGCTCCCAAAAATATCGCAAACAAAATTTAGAAATTCCAAGTTATAAAAAATAACTCTTTAACCATCCAAAATGAGAGAATTCACAAAGAACCAAGTTAGGATTACAAAAGACTATGCTTCAAACACAAAAAAGGAAAGGAAATCCTGGAACATTTTCCCAAAAGACAAAAGAAAACCAAGAATATTTTATTTTGCAAAAGAGAGTATAACCATATGAAAGAGAAGGAGGGAGAAGAGGGGCCTTTATTAGAGTAACTTCAAGCTTCTTAAATAAAATGCCACAGCTGGCAGAATCTTTAAAGTACAAATATAAGATGAAATAGGACACCCAGTGCAATGGATAGGGCACTAAACTTGGAGTCAGGAATATCTGAGTTCATATTCTGCTACAGCCCTTTGATATTTATGTGATCATGGAAAAGTTAATTCACTTCTTTATGCCTTAATCTCCTTATTTATTAAAAAAAATGGGGGGTATTGGACTTGACTTCAAAAGTCCCTTCTAGTACCTATTATATTATTTATGATCCTATCACTTAAAAAATAGAGACCTTTGATTAATTTAAAGGTATCAAAAGAAGATTAAGTACTTAAATGCTAATGGAGTTAGAACATACATCCTTTCAGAATCCAATTATCTTTAAGGGTCATAGACTGATTAAAGAAAAAAAGAACACAGTGTTCAGGTGTGATTTTGCTCTATTTTATTCTTAATAAAAGAAAAAGGGACATGAGAGGAATTGACCATTTATCATAATTGAGGTGGGCCAGATGAATGAAAAGGAGTTTTATTCATCTTATGTAGCTCAATCATAACCCAGTTAAAAAACAGCTTGAATGCAAATGTGCAAATACACAAATGCACACACACATACAGTTTTTATTTTGGACACACAGATTCTTTCAGAGAAATAAGAGGAGACAGGCAAAGGGAGGAATAAGGGAAGATTTCTTAAAAGAAGAGTTTGGAAGGAAATAGTAAAACAAATGTATATATCTATGATTGGATTAAAATAGAAAGAAAAGGAATAAAAACTAGCATAATTTGGCTGCGTATAA